>NC_052505.1:62727552-62977552 GCF_014356525.2 Nilaparvata lugens
AAGCTGAAACAAGTCCTGTATTACACTTAACCCAAAAAATTTATTTTATATTTTTTAAAATTATTCATTCGTATCCCAATACTACTGATCAGTCCTGATTGGCAAGGTCTGACCAATAATAAAAGATCGAATTAAATTGATCGTTCAATATTGTTCGATTCCCTTTTACAATATTTCATTCATAATATTTCCATGAATGATCTTGAACTAAATACTTTATTACATCGAGAATTTGTGTGAGGATAATGGTCTTGATTGCATTACAGAGGTTTGACTGTATGTTTTTACTGTATTTATGCTCCCTACTAATGCAATAATGTATTTTGTATTGATTTGATCACCGCCCGCAATGTATTAAGAGAAGGGGAAGACTTATTGTTGTCACGACCATTACTCGACAACGACTACATACTCTACAGCTGAGGAAGCATCCAACGATAATCGACTTGTAGCTAGAAATTACAACATATTGTATTATAAGATGGGGTGGCAGTATTGTTGTTACAATAATATTTCAATTAAATGTTTGAAATTATATAAGGGCAGCAATTCAATTCAATTGCGAATACTTCCATATCAAGCTTATTTATGAGACTATTTGATTAAGATATTTTATTTATGTGTTTATTTGTTCATTTACCTATTGAATCACAAGTATTAAAATACTGGAATGAAAATCAGGCGATACTTCCAAACTCTTGATCCTAGATTAAATTCAATAAGTCGCCCAAAGTAAGGGTCCAGCATCACAACAATTTTCACCAAACTATATGAGCTGATAAGACCTTTACTATAATATTTATAAACTCAACTATAGAGAAGTAAATAACTGATGAATGTGTACTTGTGTCAGGTACAGAGCCAGATCGAAGCTGTTCACGAATCAGGGCGAGGTGGAGTGTGTATTGGAGGCGGTTGGGGAGCAGATGGCCGTGCCCCCCCTTTCGGAGTACCCCACCGGCCACCAGCAGCCACTCGATTGGCTCAGTCTTCCTGACGCCGTCAAGCCAACTGTGCCCTCGTCCCGGCTCTGTCGCAAGATGCAGCAACTCGAAAACCTCTGCAAAGCTGTCTTGGAGGTATCTAGGCCTATGTCTCTATTCCAATGATGAGAAATCTTTTAGTAGGGTCAGACAAACTGCGTAATGCCGCATCAACAGCAAATTACAGAGTTGGTGAAAAGTATGGAAACCGCTGAATAATAATAATAATAATAATTAATAATAATATAATAATAATAATAATATAATAATAATAATAATAATAATAATAGATTTATTACCGATTTGATTGTATGGTATGAGATGTTGTGATATTTTTCCAACATATATATATATATATATATATTTTTTAAGATGTCTAGATTTCCATTTAAAATGTAATTTTCCATTCTTCAAATATTAACATAGTTTAATTTCATCGTTAATTCATCCATTCCCACTAACAAATTTCATTCTCCTTCCCCTATACAATCCCAACACATAACCTAAAATTGAATTTCCTGTTCCTCCAATAACAACAAACTTATTAGTTCAGCTGAAGATGTGGTAGGTTTTACCATGAAACCTGGTTCTGAATTATAAATTAATTTTCGAATAAATAAAAGTGATATTGACAATATCAAAGTCTTATTCTTTCAAGATTTATTACCATTTGGTTTACAATAAACATTGGTCATCGTCACAAGTATACAAAATAATTAACAATACAAAAGTCTACACAGCTAAAACACAATTACATCTAAAATTTACTTATTAAACAAGATTACAAACTAAGTTTACACCGCCTAAATCATACACAATAGTAACAGATTTACATAGACTATTCCTTTACAAGGAATAGAATATTCCTTTACAAGGAATAGAATATTCCTTTTACAAGAGACATTTGACGAACTGTTTGGTTATCCTATTTGAATAAAAAAAACTACTTTTCTGTTGCATCAAAGTTTTAGTCAACCTTCTTGGAACCGCCATTTTGAATCCATCTTCTTTTTTTCATAAGAAGGAGCTCCCATCATACATGATTTCGAAACAGAATTCCAATAAAAAATTAATGGCGAAAACCGCACATCGATATCTCATACCATTTCAAAGCTATTCACATTTAAATATACCGTACGATTCAAACAAAAATTTAATAAGTACATTAAAAATCAAACATATCAAAGTGGGTGGATGTTACTGTAAGTGTTGACTAATAGTTTATTAAAAAAGTAAAATTTTAAAAATTAAAATTCAAAACATTTTTGTGCACTCATTTATTTTATTTCTGTACGATATATTAGTATTCATGAATGTGAATAATTTAAAAACGGTTTGAGATATCAATGTGTGGTTTTCGCCATTCATTTACTCTTAAAATTCTGTATTGAAATCATGTATTATATGACCACCTTTTCCCTTTTAAAAAAATAAAGCTGGATTCAAAATGGCGGACCAAAATTTTTATGCTACAGAAAAGTAGTTTTCTTATTCAAATAGGATACCCAATAAGTTATAATAACGTCGAATTTCTCTTGTAAAGGAAATATTCAGCGGTTTCCATACTTTTCACCAACTCTGTATGAATATGTGCTATCATAGAGAAAATATAAATTAAAAAGATATCCCATGCTGTAGGGTGTTTATGTTACAAATGCCACGGTTTGTTCAATTGTCGATTACTGTCGTCTAATTTAGATTAGTACTGTCTTGGCCGGGTGAGAATGTATGAACGGCACAACATTATATTTTACTACCAGCGTCAAATAGCTTCACGAAAAAAGATCGGCTTAAACTTACAATGAAATTTGGATCATAAACGCCATATTCCATGGAATATCTTGTGTTATCTTTTCTCTATGGTACTATGTACAGTGCGGTAACTTGCAGCACTTCTGGCCATCTTCCATTCTACTTAATTCATCCTATTTGGCGTTATTATGGCCTTTTACAGCATTAAATTCTCTTCAGTAATATATTATCGTTCCACTTTCCTTTATCCTGCGACATTAATGAGCAGTTTCAATGTTGCCAGTAAAATATTTAGTTTTGCAACAACAGATCAATCGACATTTGGAGGATTCTGAAAACCTTTTAGAACATAGTCAATTTTTTGACTATGCAATTCTGTTTTGACTTGAGAAGTGAATAAGAGAAGTTTCACTTTGAAACTCATCATTTGAGCTGAGTAGGTCTATAGATGTGAAAAAGATTCGCCTTATTCTTCCATTCTTCTTTCTCAATCTCCATCCCCATGTCATTGTACTTGTGAGCATTTTTCGTATCCCCAGATATAAGAGTTTGATGTAAATCCGTTCAATACAATTAGAATGTTTGACGCAGGTAGCGAAATCAGGAGATACGATAGTGGACTTTTGTTGTGGAAGTGGCCACCTCGGCATTCTTGTCGCTCACCTGCTACCGGACTGCACCGTACTCCTAGTCGACAACAACGAAGAATCGCTAGCCTATGCGCATAAACGAGTTGCCAATCTTCATCTCAAAAACGTTTCGATTCTGCAGTGCAATTTGGATTATTTCAGAGGTGATTTTGAGGTAAGCATCAGATTAATTACTGACCGAGCGAAGAGAGATCTAAGATTCAAGTCGACGGTTTTGCATTTCTCTTTATGTATTTATTTAATAAGCAATGGCGCATGAATAATGATGACGCAATTAATAATGTTAAGTAACATAGTATTTTCTCTAAGGCCGGTTACAGAGCTCGACCGACCGTCAGTGCGTACGTCAGTCGCGCTTGTCTTTCCCATAGATATTCCATGTATCCGTACAGAGCAGGACTGACGGCACGCATGCACACGGTCAGGACCATGCGTTTTATACTGCGTACGAAAACCATCGGTCGAGCTCGTGCGCATCCGTTCCATTCAAGGTCTACTAGTAGTTCTGTGAACAGTAGACCTCGCGCTCAGTAAGTTACATTGACCTGTTATGTTTCTCAAAAATTAATTGACCGAGCAAAGTGAGGACTAAGATTCAAGTCGATGGTTTGGCATTTCTCTTAATGTGTAAATGTTTGTTGGGTTTGGATGAGGGGAACGTCACTTATGGAGGGCGGGAAGGGGTTTCTAGGGGGTGGCATAGGGATAGGGGGGAGAAATGTAGTTTCTTTCTTTGGGGGGGGGGTTTAGTGTCACTATTATTGAAATGTCAACAAGCTTAACCGATCTATGCAAGTACTGCGATATATATATATATATATATATATATATATATATATTATATATATATATATATATATATATATATATGCTTATTCCTACCTTAGGAATGCCTCTGCGAGAGTAAATATTTCTTAATATATATTTGTATATCTGCTGTCATTTCTGTGGTGCTGACATTGTCTTATTTTTATTGTAAAGTGTATTCTTATTTTATGATGTAGGCTACCACTGTAATTGCTTGTACGACTTATGAAATAAATAACTTTTTGAATTGAATTGAAAGTTTAAGGGCCGTTTGCACAGTGTAAGTTTAAGCTAAAGTTAAAGTTTGAACCAAATCTGAATTTTAAGTTCAAGTTTAAGTTTAAGTTGAAACCGAATCTGGATTTTTTTTTGGTTTAAACTAAAATCCGTTTGCGCAGTATCAGTTTGAACTCTGTATTGAGTTTAAACTCTGGGAAAGTTTAAACCTCCAAAACTGGAGGTTTAAACCAAATAATTTAGATTAACTAGACATCTGTAAGATTTGATGGGGAAACAGCTAATAGTAAATCATTTTTCGACGGTTGTTTTTAATGCTTCTGTAGACGATAATAATTATTTATGTTATAGTGAATCATTATTTGAATGTAAAAATAATTATAATGGAGGAATTGATAGAAGTTTTTAATGCGATTGATAAAGATGACTGCGAAGAAATTTTGGAACTGAGAAAAATTGGGCAAAAAACGAATCATTTAAATTTCTGGGATGATACCGAATTTTTTTAACGGTTTTGCTTGAGTAAAGCAAGTGGCAATTTATTATTTGATTAAATAAACCACTTGATAGAAAATAAGACAATTTTTATCAGTGGTCTTTGATTAGAAAACATGTTTTTAATAACACATAACTGAGATATTTTGCTTTTGAGAGATTTCTAATAAACGAGAAAGACCGTAGTAGATTTAAGTAGATTTTCATAACAAAATAAGGTTTTTATCTTACATTCTATAATATATTTTTTGGTGCCAACTAAATATAAGTTTGTTTCTAATAGTAATATAGCATTTCATCATTTTCTGAAGAATTTCGTGATTGCTTTTCACTTTTATTACCGTACAGATTACAGCTCTGTAGATTTTAAAACAGTAGCTACATAACCCCAATTTACTGATGTTTTGTAAACAAATAACAAATTTCCTGTAAAAATCAGCCTTCATGATAATAAACGATGACATTCTATCACCAACTTAACGCTAAACTGGTTTAACTTGAACTGGATTAGTAAATGCACTGAGAAAACCGATTCAAGTTTAAACTTTCAGATTAACTTAAAATGGATTAACTTAATCGAGTTTAGCAATCTATACTGTGCAAAAGGCCCTAAATGTTTAAATGTTTCTATGTTGCGTATTTACGGCGAAACGCGGTAATAGATTTTCATGAAATTTGACAGGTATGTTCCTTTTTTAATTGCGCGTCGACTTATATACAAGGTTTTTGGAAATTTTGCATTTCAAGGATAATAAAAAAGGAAAAAGGAGCCTCCTTCATACGCCAATATTAGAGTAAAAATTATTTAGAAAAAATTAGAATTATTCATCATAAATCAGCTGACAAGTGATTACACAGATGTGTGGAGAAGCCAGTCTATTGCTGTATTTCCATAAGGTCTATAGTTTCAATCAGGTACTTGTGGATGAGAATACTGCGAAAAACATCTAACATCTTGAAAATGTATCTTTCCATCAACGTTAGTAGACAGTTGACTATAATACTACCCGTTCAAAAACATCGAACATCTTGAAAATGTATCTTTCCATCAACGTTGTAGACAGTTGCAGCCAGACCTGATAACAGCGCTCACACTCACATTCCGGGACGACACTTCACGGTACGATAGGACTAAAGCTCTATGTTTATCAGGATTTCTTCAAGATATTTTAAATTGATAAATTATTTACTAGTAGTTCTGTGAACAGTAGACCTCACGCAGTATTCTCATCCACAAGTACCTGATTGAAACTATAGACCTTATGGAAATACAGCAATAGACTGGCTTCTCCACACATATGTGTAATCACTTGTCAGCTGATTTATGATGAATAATTCTCTAGTCTGATTTTTACTCCAATATTGGCGTATGAAGGAGGCTCCTTTTTCCTTTTTTATTATCTTTGAAATGCAAAATTGGAAATGCAAAACAGGAACATACCTGTCAAATTTCATGAAAATCTATTACCGCGGTTCGCCGTAAATGCGCAACATAAAAACATTTAAACATTAAGAGAAATGCCAAACCGTCGACTTGAATCTTAGACCTCACTTCGCTCGGTCAATTATAGTCAACTGTCTACTAACGTTGATGGAAAGATACATTTTCAATATGTTAAGGTGCGTACAGATTTACGCGCCGCGAACATGAGTAATTCACTTTTAATCAGCTGATGTCAATCTTTTTATATCTATATCTTATACCGTTTCTGTAAAAATACATATATAGTCAGCTAATTAGAAGTGAATTGCTCATGTTCGCGGTGCGTATATCTGTACGCACCTTGAGATGTTTTTGAACGGGTAGTATTATAGTCCACTAAACAGCTGATTTATAATGAATAATTCTATAGTCTGATTTTTACTCTAATATTGGCGTATGAAGGAGGTTCCTTTTTCATTTTTTATTATCCTTGAAATACAAAATTCCAAAAACCTTGTATATAAGTCGACGCGCAATTTAAAAAGGAACATACCTGTCAAATTTCATGAAAATCTATTATCGCGTTTCGCCGTAAATGCGCAACATATAAACATTAAGAGAAATGCCAAACCGTCGACTTGAATCTTAGACCTCACTTCGCTCGTTTAATAAATACAGGTCATGACACTCGTGTTCCTTATGGAGCGGCCATTATGTGGGGTCTTTATGGCGGTACATTTAAAATTTCCAATCTGCTCATAACAAAATCATGCATTATGCTTTTTAAAAACAATATTCTGGTTCAGATAATATGTAAATTTAGGTTTCCAATTTTTTAATAATGAAATTAATAAATAATAAATTGTTCAATAATTCATTTTTTTATTATTAAAAATTGTTCTTATTCTTGTAACTTGTTATGATTCATAAGGCATTGGGACAAAAGGCTAACCTCGAAAAAAGTTTGAAGTTCCCAATCAATTAAATCTAAAAATCAACAATTTAGTACCTAGTTTGAATCTAAATATTATTATTCTCTCGGAAGAACTTATTTTACAATTCAAAGCCAAGCAATATTCCTTGAACAATATAACAAAATGACACATCATGTTGTTCGAACTATAATGATAACAGCAGATAAATTTGAAAATTGGTGAGCTAGAACCCCATAAAATGGCGATTTTGCAATGCATCACGGAATTGTGTCATGACCTATATATAGACCTTGGTCCCATCGGTCGACTGAAACAAATAGAAGCGCTATTGAAACAAATAGAAGCTTTCAGAGCTGTACTGATCAGTAGCCCGATCGCAACATAGCCAATGTGCTGACACCTCTGCCCGACAATCAGCTGATATTGAATTGAATAGCATAATGAATGAATTCAATTAATAGTGTCATATATTTAAATTCAGAGTATGTTTTTCTATACACTTCTTCAATCATTTCTAATTTTTTTATTGAAAAATCATATATTAATAATATTATCTACATTTATTTGATCCGTAGCTTAAAATGACTGCCAGTATTCCCATTGGTGATATAAGCTCGAAATAACTCATAAAAATTTCTGATGGACATTCTGAGCTAGTTAAAAAATGTATCTTCACCCCAAGCAATTATGTATATAATGGTACTAAATTCCCTTTGAAATGCTCTTTGGGCGACCATCGGGTGAACTTGATATCTACGTCTTTTAATCTTTCGTTTACGAAGATAATAAGCTGCAATTAAACAATCTGTAAAGGCGTCCATTTTGTGAGTCAGAAAAACTTATGTATGGTCAGGATGGTGCATACGCACTGACGGTCGGTCGAGCTCTGAATGTGTAAACTGATTCATCGATATGTACGATCAGGATGGTACATACGCACTGACGGTCGGTCAAGCTCTGTAACCGGCCTTAACCTTTTTCTGCTTTCAACTGGGCCAGCTTTTGATGATAGTAGTTGTTTACAACAGATAATTAGCATTGTGTCGATACTCTAACCCAAACAGCCATTAGTCGTTTTCACACTGATATCTCACCAACACGACAGGACAGGACAAAATTTACTCCGTATTAAGGGAGTTTAACAATATTAGCTACTATAATAAGTTGTATTAATACATATTGCAGTTGATTGAGAACCAATTGATGGACATGATGAAGTTAATTCAAACTGAATCTAGTATGTACTTATGTTTAAAATTTGTGCGCCCTAATTTTTTTTTAAATGAATACTTGATAATTGCGTACTTCCATCCGCGATCGCAACTCTTTTTCTACCATATTTTCATGCAGCCCTACATGATTAATTTTGTAAATTGAATTGAATTGACTTTTGTAGGTGGGCATGTCTCTGCATGCTTGTGGAGTGGCTACCGACCTGGTAATACAGACCTGTCAGAAGAAAAAAGCCGCATTTGTGGTATGCCCCTGCTGCTATGGTGGATTACAGGTAATTAATATTTGGTTGATTCTCAATATTTTCCACAATATTTTTGCACAACTAAGATTCGAGTGGTTTCAGATACTGCTTTTCCTGTTTACTTTTGGCGTGGTTTAGAGAGCATTTGATAGTCAAGGATTATACTTCTAGATACGTTTTGTCAAATTACTAACTGTTATGATCAGAACGGAAAAAGGTGACTTCTATACAGTTAATCAAATTACACACACTGTCATGATCAAACTGGAAAAAAGGAAAATAGATAAATGTACTGTAATGGTGATGAAATTGAAAGGGAATATATTATAAGTTTATCATTCATTTATTGGGTTCATTTTAAGGTGTAGAATTTTCATTTAAAAGGACTTTTTCAATCAGTCTCTTGTGCTCATTCATTTGAATTTTCAGTGAGAATTTTTATCGTGAGGAATTTATTTTTCTGTTGAAAAATTATTTTCTCACGTCAAGATTTTGCTAACTTGCGTCCGGTAAGTCAGTCAGTTTTCTCACGGAATTGTATTTCCGTTAGCGATGTAAAATACACTGGTATTTGGGAATATTTCAAACTTTCATTTCCCTGTTTCCACGGAATTATGCTCTGACTCCACGTGGAGCGTCGTCTCGTTGGTAGAAGGGGAACCTAATTTACGTGGAAACTCCAGTCCCAATCAAGCCGCGGCCGGAATCACATTAATATCTAGAGGTAGCCTCGGGCCTCGAGGGCCCAATAATTAATGTGTGTTGAATTTGTTTGTCGTTTAAATTTTTTAAAAAGTATTATTTTCCGCCGTGGTTTATTATGTTTAAGTAGTTTATTATATTAGTGAATCAACAATAGTTTAGAGAAAATTCTAATAGTGATCGATACATAATTTGAAATATAATGGTGAGTGCCATTATATTTTCTAGCTCATGCTAAAAATAAAAACCCTCGAATGACCGAGTCCCTAGTATTATAAATTTGTAAAAGAGAAATGAGTGAAGTTCACGCTACCTTCGTTAACAGTTTAAATCCCCGATCAGTTATTGAATGTGCAATAATCTGTTACAGATTATTTTTGTCAAAATTTCTAGTAGTTAGTTCAGTCAATAAAATTCAGAATTTAAATAAAAAGAAAACTGTGTATCTCATGACTCCTTTGAAGGTACAGGCATGAGAATGGTATCAATCTTTTTGCAATGATGTGTAGTAAGAGAATATTCATGATGGTCAAAAATACTTGCCATCATGAAAAACAAGATGGTGGCGAAAAATTTGTAGATTTGAGAAACACATTTGGAGTTGAAGAACCCAATGGAGAAGCTAGAGAGCAGGTTATTCATAAAGTTTTAGATGTATGCAGCCAGGTGTTAGCAGTAGAACTCAAATCAAGCGACATTAACTTTGTTAGAAGGCTAGGCAGAAAAAGTAATAATAAGACACGACCTATTATTTTGTCCTTCGTTTCAGAAATTAATAAAAATAGAATTTTGGCAGATTTCGGCAAGTTAAAGAACTCAACAATTTTTGTTGCTCGAGACTTAGATAAGGAATCGAGAGAAAAACAAAAGGAGCTCAATGAAGTTCGTAAGAGGCTAAAAGATAAGCATACTGTTAAAATAAGAATGAATTCATTAGAGATCGATGGTAGAGTTTTGAGCTATGAAGACGTTAAGCGTGAGTTTATGGAATTGGAGGAAGATTGTCCATTGGAAGCGAACCGGAAGAAGAGGAAGGGAGATGACCTACCAAGACAAATAAGGAAAATGAACGCCTCACAATCAGCAGGTAATTCATCCATCACGCAGTTTTTTTCGTGCCCAAAACGATACCAGCTGCAATAATTAATAGCTGCTCTCCAAATAAAGTGAATGGATCAGGGTCTAGCACAACTTATAATAATATATCATCCCTGAATATTCAAATTCAAATTCAAATATTCTTTATTCCATACAAAATACAGATTACATTGTATTACAGAGCATGTTTTACTGGAATACCCCTACAAGACTATTCGTCTGAGTGTAGGGGGTTGGTTCTTGTTACAGTGGGTAGCCAATAGTCTATTCATAATATTATATAGGCAATAGAATGTCCGGCTTTGTTAACAAGAAGGTGAGTATAAGATAGTTTGTATTAAAATTATGAAATTAAATATTACCTATTACATTGTTCATTGACGAAATTTCATAAACAGAAAAAGATTGATAAGAGTAACATATACAGATTCGAGAATTGAAATATGAATAAATTCTTGAGATTGCACGAGTGAAATATATTTTGTATATACTTATTGTAAAAAATAATGGTAGCTTCTCATATAAAAAAAAATTACCGAGGAACAGAAACCAGCCGATTCCCCAATGACCATCAAAAAGAATATAGTAATGAAGATATGTAAATCTATAAACGATTAAATAAAGTGTGTGGTAAATATAAAGAGAAGAAAGGTAAGTTATGAAAATTTATAATCTCAAAAATGAAAAAAAAATCTATGTATAAGAAAAGCTATCAAATTAATAGAGATGATCTTAGTGCCAATAAACAGACTGAAGCAGGCTTAGTGTGTGGTAAATATAAAGAGAAGAAAGGTAAGTTATGAAAATTTATAATCTCAAAAATGAAAAAAAATCTATGTATGTATAAGAAAAGCTATCAAATTAATAGAGATGATCTTAGTGCCAATAAACAGACTGAAGCAGGCTTTCTGACGACTCCCAGCCCAGGCGGTATAGCCACCACTCCACCTTACGCTTGAATGCAGCCCCACTGCATTCATCCATATCAGTTCTTATCTCAGCGGGCAAATTACGATAGACCATTTGAGCCAAATAAAAAGGTGTCCTCAGCTCCACTCCATGAACCACATGCGGCGTCGCAAAACCGAAGTTAGCTCTATACCGTGTAGGATAGGTATGTAAAATATCTGATAAAATTTTATCTGATATTGTTGCTTTCAATGTAGCTGGAATTGCAAACAAATTAAGTAATGTTGAATTTATTGATTTTATAAAAAATATGATTTATTTCTACTGTTTGAGACATTGGTTGAGGACTAGCAGGTAACCCGTGCTTCGCAATGGTCTATTTTAAAACTTGACGTAATGAAATCCAGAAGAATTGAAAATAATTAAGAATTAAGAATTAAGAATTTATAAGCAGCATTTCAAGTGAATCAGTCCAGTAGTTCAGACGTGATGATGCGTCAAACATAATTTTCCTATCCTATACACGTGTTTAAGCCAGTTCTTTCCTCTATTATAGTATAGAAGATGATAGATAGATGGATATATCATCCATTTATCTATCATCTTCTATACTATAATAAAGGAAATGAATGAGAATAAATTTTGAAAGGTTTGAGATATCGATGTGCGGTTTTCACCATACCTTTTCTCTGGAAATCCTGTATCGGAATCATGTAACCAATCAATTAAAAAAAGAAGTTGGATTCAAAATGGCGGAAAAAATTTGGGTGCGACGGAAAACCTGTTTTTATCATTCGAAAAGGATCCTCAATCATACCTATCTTCTAATTTCCCTTTTAAGAGAAATGTTCTGCTGCTTCCTTACAACAACTGAAAGCATGACAAATAATTGAAAACTTGACAAACTGAAAACTTGATGTAATCAAATATTGAAGAATTTAAAATAGGTTTATAACCATCCTCGGTTAAGCAAGAATCTATATGCAAAATTTCAAGTTAATCAGTCCAGTAGCTCTGACGTGATAATGCGTCAAACATAATTTCCCTATATTTTACACCTGTATAGGCTACGTTTATAATCCAGTTCTTTCCTTTATTATAGTATATAAGATGATGACATGGATGGATGATCATTGTTATTTTACTAAAAGATAGAATAAGTTGAATAGTTTCCCTTTCAGAGGGAGTCTTGACAACCCACAAAACTCATTTTTCATTTGAAGATATAACGAAAAGGTTCATATGACCTTATTTATTTGCTCAGCTTGCCAAAATACCCCTCATTCCAATATTAAAATTTTCGACTGACTGTACAGTGAGTCAGTTATTCTATCAGGGCTCGAATAATTTTGAAATTTTAATTAAATAAAAATGGAAGAGAATAATTTATTTATGTAAATATCAACACCTTTATTAAAAGACATTATTAACTGCATGCGTTTTCATATTTCCGATACAGCATTGATGAAACTGTAGACGTTTATTTAGCACTTTGACACAAAAAGCTGTTCTAGCTGAAAAATTAATAATGCATGCCACGTGTAGGCCTAAACATTGCATCAGGAAAACGAAGTTATGGGCCAGTTGCACGTACGTCTTTTAAATATGGACATTAACGGCGATTAACAAATCAGCGTTAGTTTACGGATTCATTTCTGTACCACAAAGATCGGTTAGTTTTTAATTTCGATTAAGTTTTCCAGTTAACTAACCAAGACTTTAACGGTTTCACAATCCGGCAACACTGTAATTTATCCGACAGTGATGTTATTAAAATTATTATTCTAAACAAAATAATGGCAGATAAGTGAGGTTATGTTATTGAAGCGGTGACTATCATTACGCATGCGCCATAAAAATGTTCTGTCTGTCGCAGTTTAGTCGAAGAAAATCGAAAACTAACCTCAAAAAATCAAAAATTAGAATCTAATTTTAAATGCTAATATCAGCTAAATACTCTTTTCTATTTTATTAAGGGATGAAATTCATTCACATATTTAGATCATAGTTTTCTGTAGTTTTTTTACCAAAAACTAATTTTGGAAGACAGCTATCAGTAGGTACCTAATCAACTTCAGTTGAATTTAATTCCCCGTGAATGGCCTGTTAAAATTTTTTACTTCGATTCGGCGTTATCTCTTGAAATCTCTTTTTTGTGCAACCAAAATGCTTCAGTTAGCGTGAATCTCAATTGAAGTATAGCATTTTATCGCGATTAAACGTTAACCGGAATACGTGCAACTGGGGGAAAGTTTTTTCTAAACAGATGTTTTTGAGATAAATTTGATGCAACTGTTTCACATTCACCAGGGCCGCCCCGAGGTTCATAGGCGCCCGGGGCGAGACTTTGATGTGCGCCCCCCTCCTAAGTATAGCGCGGTAAGGTATTATTCAAAAGTAAAGCTACATTTCTCTTCCAGGAGAGCTTCCATTATGGGCTGCATCCTCTCCTTGATAATCATGCTATATATTTTGTAAGCAGAGTTTAGCAAGCTGATTCCTCTATAGTTGTCACAGGAACTTCCTAGTCCAGTCAATATAGCCATAAAAAAGGAGGTGTGCTTGCAATTTATATTGTAGTTCTGATTTTTTAATATCTTATGTGGATACATGAGAGAAGTCCAGGAAAAAATAGTTCAGAACCTCGTATTTTCAGTTCAGTTTTCAGCTATTTCTGCCAAATCCAGTAATAATAAATTTGCTCTAGCCTTTGTTTTAGATTATAAAATTCTGAATAAAATGAGATCATTCGCAACTCTTTATCTCCAATAAGTACTGAGTTATGATTTTCCAAAAATGAGTAATTTTTAAAGAAAAAATTAATTCTGATGAATTATAGTTCTTGATCAACAATATCAATAGCTTGTCCCAAGCTGGGTGATAAAACTTCTTATCTTATAATCTTTTCTAACCTTGTATTCTGCAGGTTAAAACCTATTTGAATTTAAATTTCCGTTGATATTCCCAAATTGAAAAATCTTCTATTTATTTTAAATTGAAAATTTAATTTATTTTTTATTAAAAAATTTTCTATTTAGGAATATCAACGGAAATTTTAAAATAAATAAGTTTTAGCCTGCAAAATACAAGGTTAGAAAAGAGTATAAGATAAGAAGTTTTATCACCCAGCTTGGGACAAAGAAGCGACCAATGACGACTTGCAGGTTGAAGGAGCATTGGGCGCGCACAGGCTCACTCAATGACTGCAAAAATATACGCCTATGCTATGCGTAGAGTGACTGTATTCACCAAATTTTAGTCAGTGAACGTCAAGTTTTTATTGTTTATGCCACAATTCACACTACACATATAATAATGAGTTATACATAGAAATGGATTGATAAGAAAATGGTTCAAGACTTTTAACGTGAAGGTGAAATAAAGGTACATAGACCGATAATGTCGGGGCGGTAATTATTATACGTTCGTGGCGCCCCCTAGCCGCGGCACCCGGGGCGACCGCCCCGGTCGCCCTGCCCTCTGGGCGGCCCTGACATTCACCATATTATTATACAGAGTTTGTAAAAATGAAAATATTTATAAAATATTGATTGTTAGATAAATTTCATGATTCACCAAATAAATTGAAGTGTGACATGAGATACATTGACTTTTTGGCGGTACGAAGTTCCCAGGTAAGCTAGTTGTAAATAAAGCTTTATTATTAATAGTCAACGCTGAAAAAAGACAGGCTCAATCACCAGGAATACTATAAATTCTATGAAGGACCAGTAAGCCATTAATTTTGAGTAGTTCAATCACTTCCATTACAGACACTGGATACATTATGGACAATCAATACATATGAAATTTATTAGCTACAAAAGAAAAAACTTTGATTAAAGTGACCCCGACTACTACAATATGAATAACCATTTAGATAAAATATAAGAAATTACTCACATCTCTCATTAACTCGTACTTTTTGTTCACAAAATATTAACAAAAATAAAAATATTTCATATTGAATGAACTCACGGCTAGTACTCAGGTTTGTCTTTTTCTGGCCGTGCTACAAATAAATGTAGGTTTATGTTTGACATCTCGTTTTTGTAATCTTGTTGTCTATTAAGAAATTTTTCAATGTGATTTTTGTTTGCAATAAAATTTGAATTTGAAAAAAGAATTATCAACAAACTCCTAACCAAAGAAAATCTCAGTGCTCTGTTCTAATCAGAAAGTATGAGACTCCATATACAGCTGATAGAAGGCGCGAACCGAATTGGCCAAGCAAGCATACAACAATGGAACAAACACTTTCGATTTACACGGAAAATTAAATTCGATCAGCTGATTGATAAAATTATTCTAAGGTTTTCCAATGATTACAACATATGTTAGAATATCATGTGTCAATTATCTCAGTTCCATATATAGCATTCACCTTACCATGATCATAACCTTACTTAATAGGATCCTTTTTCATCCTTTGAAACCCTTAGAGGCAAAATATCTCAAAATCCGTTCTTAGTGCGCGTCTAGCATGTTTGAAGAATATTTGTGCAAAGTTTCAAGTCTGTAGGACAATTAGTTTGAGCTGTAGTGTGATTTTACATCAAAATTTTCGAAAAATGCCCTCTCCTGGACCCCCCTGTGCTCCTGATCGAAATTTTTCTGCATAGATCTAATTTTTTTTCGTAGCTGAACAAAAAAGTTCCTCATGACTTTGCTGTGCAATGAGCGGTTAAAAAGTACAAAATTTTTGGGGGGGCCCAGCTCCCTCAGGGGGGAAAATTTCTGAAAATCCTTTCTTAGTGGATGTTTTCAGGCTACCATAAACAATCGTGCAAAATTTCAAGTTTTTAGGCTCAGTAGTTTGGGCTGTGGTGTGATTTCAGTCTGTCGGGGCTTAGCCTTTTATAAGTATAGAGAGATAGAGATAGAGATTAATGAAGTTTGAACATTAATTCTGAAAAATCTAGAAGGAAAATTGAAATTTTGGCTTCCAGGTGCACGAGATTGATATTTTTAGAATCTATGTTCAAAATTTGGAGATCTAAATCATTCCCGTTTTTCCGGTATGCAATCCACAAGTTTACATGCTTTGATGCGAACAAACGAACACACAAACAAACACAACCCTACTCTCTCTTATTATATAGATGAGAACATTCTGTTGAGACTCAAGATAGTGTTCGAGGAGTATGCATTGGTGTGGACTCCTGCAATTAGAGCTGCAAGCCGCGGTCACGCAAGTGAAGGAACAATTTATGGAATTAGAAAAGGAAAGAATCACGAGAAAATACTCAACTATAAAACTATTTGCAACTTTAATATCATCGAACTACACGTCGACTCGCAGAAGCTCCTCATCGTACCTCAACTGTAATAGGTGGCAGAATGACTTTGCCAGACTTAAATTGAATCCATGCATCCTGGCAGATAAAATATTGCTCCTTTCATTGTGAATGATGTTCTGGATGCACCGATTTCCCTGCAGGACCTCAAAAATGTTCGTAGAAGAACCAAGGAGAATAAAGCTCCAGTGGAGGATCTAATTACATACGAGTTCTTCAAGTACGCATCACCTGCTTTTTTGGAAAAATTGTTGGATGTGTTCAATGGTCTATTTGAGTCTTCAGTCATGCCAGAGAGCTTTAGGGAGTCAATCATATACCCTATCTTCAAAAAAGGGAATAGCAATGAGGCAGAGAACTACAGAGGCATCTCTTTCTACAACACAATAGGCAAAGTCTTTGCTGGGATACTGCTGGATAAAATGGAGAAATGGATTAATTGCCACAACATATTGCGGGAGTTCCAGCCTGGCTTCAGAAAACATTATTCAACGGTTGACAACATATTCAATCTGATAAGTATTGTGAATATCAAGCTCAGTGAGAAAGGGAAGAAAGCCTTTTTTGTTGATTTCTCTGCAGCATCCGATCGGATAGATAGGCAAATAAATTTATAAACTCGCGGAGATTGGTGTGTCGCGGAAGATGGTGAATGCATTGAGGCATTTGTATGATGGGTCAACATCGAGATTGTGGAGCCAGGAAGGCTTGTCCGAAAAGGTGTTAAGCAGGGCTTGTCCGAAAAGGCACAGGTGTTAAGCAGGGCTGTTTGTTGAGTCCCCTATTGTTCTCAATCTTTTTAAACGACTTAGAGGATTGCTTGGATGGTGGAGTCAGTGTTGGTGGGGTCTGCATAAAGCTTTTGGCTTATGCGGATGATATTGTTCTTCTTGTCCCAGACAGAGTATTAATGAGAAGGATGATATCAAACCTAGAGGTGTATTGTGAGAGATGGAATCTTCAAGTCAATCTTAGTAAGTCGAAGATTATGATTTTCAGGAGAGGAGGCAGAACCAGTTGACATGATGTATGGTGCTACAACAATGAGCCAATTAAAGTTGTAGGGACTTATAAGTATCTGGGAGTGAACTTAACACCAAAACTCACTGAAAATCATTTTAAAGAGAAAGCTTCTGTAGCAAAGATGACACTGAATATGTTCAACAGCCTATGACCCAGAAAAATATTCCATTCAAACCTAAGCTTGATGTATTTGAGGCAGTGTCTAGATCCACAGTATGCTATAGAGCACAAGTCTGGGGAGGAAGAATGATAGATGAGGTCGAGAAAGTGCAACGCCTCTTCATTAGAAAGGTCTTCAACCTGCCAATGTGGGCCCCAGATTATTGTTTGTACCTGGAAGCTGGACTAAAACCGCTGCCTAGTGCTTCCGGAACATAGATACCCGCACATACTGCTGAAAAAAGTGATTGAGAAAAATGTCTTCATATTATAATGATTGGAGTAATCTAAAGAGGGTGTATGGGGTCCCTGCTAAAAGTCTCCTGACGGGCGATGTTCAAGCGATTCTGAACGGAGTTGACGAGAAACTACAGGAGAACTTTAGAAGAAGATTGATGGGGAGCCAGAGGTGTTCAATCTACCCACAGCTTGAACGTTTCACCGACTATGTTCATCAGGAGCAGGACGACTTCACGCTGGTCAAATGGTTCCTGAAGGACTGAGCTCATCCTGCTGAACAAGTACTCCTTCGATCGAGATGTCAAGACTTGTTCCCTCTGCGATTTGAAGGAAGACGTGGATGTGCCTCACTTCATCGCCAGATGCTTTGTTCTCGCTGAGATCCGGACGAGACACCTGCGGAAGAGTATCCTGTCTGAAAAGGAGTTGCGGGGACACCTGAAAGGACAAGACTGGCAGGCGGTGAGCCGGTACTGCAGGGAGGCATGGCAGTACAGATTCTTTCTAGTCCAGCAGTTCAATTTTTGATTTTTTTTAAGTTATTGTCTTTAAACTTTTTACATTTCTTCAATATCTGAACATATAAATTCCATCTACTCCTCCAGACGACACTTTGCCATGGAGAAAAAATGCCGAAAATAAAATGTTATAATTGATTTCTTTTGTAATGCAATTATTGTGAAATTAAATAAAGGCAAATTTATTATTTATTATTATTATTATTATTACACGTGATGGCAATCTCAAAAATACTTGTCATCATAAAAAACAAGATGGTGGCGAAAAATTTGTAGATTTGAAACAAATTTGAAAAATGTATAAAGTTTGAGGGGGATTGTCTAATTTTTCACCTTTCAAAATAAATGAGTATAAGAAAGTTTTTTTTTACTAATAGTTTTTAAGATTTATTGCAAACAAATTTATTGTTTTCATGTTTTCTGACATGGTCCATGTATTCTGGAGATACTTATGACTAACAAAATATTTAGTAACTCAAGTAATTTAATTTGATAAATAGAAGCACTGTTGAATATTGTCGTTTCCATTTTCAATGTACTGGATTGCAGTTAGTAGCTTCATCAGTGATACTGCATTTTCAACTGGGCTGTTTAAATGAAAATTAACACTGTTGGAAATGTGATTGTAAAGACAAGAAACTGCAGTTTAATGCTAAACTATACCATGCAGAGGCTACAAGATATGACATGAACCTCAATCCTTGAAATGGTGAAAAAGTGGGTGGCGTGATAGCTAGGGATGTGTCACACATCTTCCTCTGTTGCTCTGCATTCATAAGACCAGTGTAGAGAATGTTGCAAGTGAGGGTACCGGCTGCCGAGAACAAACTCACCAATCACCCTAAACAAATCAAAGTTGAGTCTCATGTGGTGGGAGTCGAAGGTTCATGTTATAAATCTTCGCCCCTACTATTAGTCCAGTCACTATATACATTGGTGCATGCAATTTTTATTGTAGTACTGATTTTTTAATATATCATTTGGGTACATAAGAGAAGTCCAGAACTAATTTCTTTCTTGACAAAATTTCCTTGTGCAAGATACAGAGTGGCCCAAAAACCACATATTTTCGGCTCATTTTCCAGTTTTCAGCTATTTCTGCCAAATCTCGTAATTGGACAGAAAAATTTGCTCTCGCCTTTTTTTACATTATAAAATTCTGAATAAAATTAGATAAATTGATAATTAAATAATTCTCTATCTCCAATGAGTACTGAGTTGTGACTTTTCAAAAATGAGTAAAATCTGAAGAAAAAATCAATTTTGATGAATTTTAGTTTTTGATCAACAATATCTTCCGATTGTTACCATTTAGATGTATAATTCAGAATCCCTCTGGGCGTATTTTTGTGCTCTACAATCTGAGATCAGGTAGAGCGCTCTATCTCATAGATTTCCAGGTACACCTGACAACAACGCTCCTTGTATTGTGAAAAACACCTAATTTTCAGCTTCAACCATCATCACCAACTACATTGTCCTCACAGTGATATTTCGCACAATGACATAAATTCATGAGACTATGTTCTATGAGAATCACCCGTTAGATGCACTTCATTTCAGTATTTCCTAGTGGAGAGGCGCGCTTAAGGACAAAAGGACCTCAAGGATCAAAATTTCAAACACTTGAAACTTTTGACATAATTCTCAGATTTTTATTGTACTACACTTCATTCTTCTCGGCTCGTCAAGGCGGTCCAAAATCATGCATCATAGGTCAAATTCGTTCAAAAAGTGGAGAATTTATTGTTGAGTGTACTTAAGCCCATATTCCAATACACAAAAAATGTCCGATTTCTATATATTCAAAGCTATGTATCTCAGTAACCCCTTATTATAAAAATCATTACATGATCTTGAAATGTACAATAGAATTTTCTCTTTCATCTGCTCTAAACGATTCATGAAAAAATATGTTCGTAAAGTGAGATTTGATTGTTGAAAAAAATCCGGAAATTGTGGACATTTTTCTCATATTAACAGTTTTGGTAGTTCTATGATAGGAAAAAGTGATTCAATATGGATTTTAGGCAACTGAGCTCGTAGAGGATAAATCTATCTACAATTGGAATCAATCATGAGTTTCTATGATGTATCCGAATCTTTTTAGAAACTCTTGATCAACAGTAAAATCACGATAAAAATGTAAAAAGTGAAATCGCCATTTTTAAAATCTTCTGTACATTTCGAATGGTATTGGAATCTAAAGTATTATTTATAGGAGTGGGTATAGGGGGAAATTTTCACATCCTCACTAGATTTGGAAATTTTATTAGAAGTATTTCACAAGACATGCAGCTTTGAATATAGAAATTGGCCATTTTTTGTGTATTGGAATATGGGCTTAAGTACACTCAACAATAAATTCTCCACTTTTTGAACGAATTTGACCTATGATGCATGATTTTGGACCGCCTTGACGAGCCGAGAAGAATGAAGTGTAGTACAATAAAAATCTGAGAATTATGTCAAAAGTTTCAAGTGTTTGAAATTTTGATCCTTGAGGTGTCCTTAAGCGCGCCTCTCCACTAGGAAATACTGAAATGAAGTGCATCTAACGGGTGATTCTCATAGAACATAGTCTCATGAATTTATGTCATTGTGCGAAATATCACTGTGAGGACAATGTAGTTGGTGATGATGGTTGAAGCTGAAAATGAGGTGTTTTTCACAATACAAGGAGCATTGTTGTCAGGTGTACCTGGAAATCTATGAGATAGAGCGCTCTACCTGATCTCAGATTGTAGAGCACAAAAATACGCCCAGAGGGATTCTGAATTATACATCTAAATGGTAACATAATATACATTTTTGAATGTTGAAGAATATTTTTTTCCTTCAGTTACCTTGAAAAGTGGCCATTGCTGCACTGATTACAGAACGCAAATAATCACTTTTCCGCTCTAGTGCGCAAAGTATTACTTAGCGTACTCTTTATACTTTGCATATCATCTTGCAGCCATCCCAATCAGCTGTTGACATTGTTGGCGTGTATTTTGAATGCGAATTTGTTCTATATATATTTTGTCTGATTTTCAAATAAATAAAAATGAAAACTCATTAAATTATACATTTTGAATATTATTAATTATTTCAAATAATATTCTTTTCATTCATAAATATTGATTGGTTGAAAAATTATTTCGAAATTAAGATTTACTCAAAATTATTCAAATTTTCAAATTGATTGGATCAATTTTATTTCTAATTTGAATAAATGATCGATTATTAATTTTCAATTAGATTATCAAGTTGAAAATTAATTCTTCGATGGCGCTACAGCCCAAATCGAGCCCTGGCCTCCAATACTGCGTCTCCATCCATCACGATCTCTTGCATTCATTCTCAAATTCCTGATTCTCTGAATTCCAGTTTGACATATACAGACAGGGGTGGTTCTTTATAGAGTGCATCTACTTCATTGTTGTTTCTTATTCGCCAGACACCCTCCATATATACTATGCAGCATTTTCCTTTCCCAGCGGTCTAGATTTGCTGCAGCCTTGGAACCGCTGTGCGTATTATAGTTTTATATATTCTGATCTTTATGCTGCTATAGACGCTTCTTGACTTTAATATATGCAGCATAGAGAAGAATGTTTTGTTTTGTTGAAAATGAAATCCAATAGTTATTGCGAATTAGTTATTTGTGCAACTAGTGCGCAAAGTGAGTTTGCTGCACCAAAAGAAACGTTTACGCCCGAGCCGTAGGCGAGGGTAGAATGGCTTCCTGAGTGCAGCAGAGGAACTTTGCGCACGTATTTCATGGAGTTCACATTTAATTTTTCCTACAGTTACCATTGAATATGAAAAGTGGGTAATTATGGATAAAATGATGGCTGAAATCCATCAAATGTTTGTGTGTGTGATGCTGTTATTAATAACAACCTCAATTCATTTAAAAATTAATAATCCAATTGAAGTTGAAAATTCTCAGCCAAAGTTCTCATTTTTATTCATTCAAGAATCAGAAAAAATACAGATAAAACAAAAAATTCGCATTCAAAATCACGCTAACAGCTGGTTGGGATGTCTGCAAGATGGCTGAACCGACAAGCGCGCGACCTAGCGGGAAGAATCGTACCTAACTTCGTTTCATCCAGCTAAAAACAGTATTCAGATATTTAGACTCATGGTTAACTAGAATTACCGAAAAATACTATAAGTAAACTAAAAAATATTTATAAAATAACATAGACAACAGAAAATATTTTATTGTAGTATATTCTAATGTTATTTTATTAATTTTATTGACATGGATTTCGAACGGTAATTATTTAACCTGAAGATTCGAATTTCATAATTTGTATTTGCTACATTTCTCATTGCTTGGAGTTGAAATATTTATTACAGTCAATAGAAAATAAACATTATTTATTATTAAATGACGAGAAGTTATTATTTAATTATGATTTAGATAAACATTATTCTTGTTTTGAATTTCTAGATTGGGATTTTATCATAAATATAGGGTAGCCATTGAAATGATTCTTATCTAAATCTAACCACAGTCATTGTTACCAACTTAATTTTTGTTTTCGTGCACTAATCCTCCATATAACCCACCAACTATTTTGTGTTGCCATGTTGCAAATCTGGAGTGCAGAAATAGTATATTTCGCACCTAGGGCCGAAAATGAGACTTTTCCGGCTCGAAATCGGTTTTCAAGTCCGAGGCCGTAGGCCGAGGACTAGAAAAGATTGAGAGCCGGAAAAACATTTTTGCCCGTGGTGCGAACGCTATTTTTCGCCACACACAAAAATATACAATATATATATGAGAATAATTGTTCATTAAGCACTTCCGAAAGCAAAAGTGGAAGGTCATAGCTCTAGCAAATCTGATGTAATCTGAATTTCAGGAAATTGTCCAAGTATTTTTATTTTTTATTCTGATTTGTCTAAATAACCTAAAAGATTATGTTCAATTATGTGGGAGGTTAAGTTTATACTTTTTTATTCTTTCATATGACAATAAGATGATATTATTATAGATGTTTTAATTATTGAATAATAAACACAAATAATGAAAAGTTTTTTGATCAGCTGTTTTACCACACTTGAAATTTGGCCAATCTGAATGTCAACGTCAACAATGCTTGTTGTCATCGACTTGGGAAGTTTAGGTTAGAAGTTCTATCCCACTCTGGAAATCAAATTTGGATAGTTTATAATAGGTCTATATATCTTATCTGTATTTCATTCATCCAAATAAAATGATAGTATATTATTTCAGAATACTTTATTCAATTCTAGAAGCATAAACTGATTCACTTTCATAAATTATTTGTAAAAACGTTCAGCACCATGGATATTGCCCAAGTAGTTCCAAAATTATTCACCATGTCTCGTGATAAACGAAGTACTATGAGGTTTGAGGTTAGATTCTATTATACTCTGAAAATTGAATTTGAATAGTTTATAATATCTTATTTGTATTTCATTCATCCAAATAAAATGATAGTATCTTATTGCAGAATACTTTATTCAATTCTAGAAGCATAAACTGATTCCGTTTCATAAACTATTTTGTAAACACGTTCACATCAAATCAGAATCAGCTGACTTCAAGGTTATTTTACAGCCCTAGGGCCGTAAAAATTTTACCGGCCTGGTCAGAAAACAATCATTTTCGGCCTCCATATGACGCACGTAAACCAGCTCATTACATCCAAGTGGGGCGAAAAAATTTTTCCCGCACTAGATCGGAAAAGTGATTCTTTGCGTTCTGTAATCAGTGCAGGAATGGCCACTTTTCAAGGTAACTGTAGGAGAAATATATTTGTTAAATAAACTTTGCTTTGATTTTGAAAATTTTGTGGTAATAGATTTTTCTTATTCCAATATGCTTTGTTTTTGTTTTCAGACCAATCACAAAATCAACTACCCTCAGAGTCGAATGTTCAGAGAGTCGTCAATCAGCGAGAGACACTTCTTAGTGCTGGGTCACTGCGCCGACCAGACCCACAAGAAGTTGTACCACAAGTCGCAGCAAGGCGAAAGGTGCATGAGACTAGTGGACTATGACCGGTGCTTGCAGGCTCAAGACCAAGGATACACTGTCAGTGTCGCTAAGCTGGTGCCTTCCGATTGCACGCCCAAAAACAATCTCCTAGTTGGAGTACCGCACAATTGCTGAGTGAACGCTTTTTAGTTAGGCAAAATGCCGTATTTATGAACGGTTCTTTTGAACCAAATTCAGTTTAGTTGTCTAGTAGATAGTGACCAAGTAACAGAATTGACTGCTAGCAAACCAAACTTGGCCAAGTTCTTAAGAATCGTTGATAAATAAGGTCCTCATCTAAAATTAATGTTGTCTATTTTATTAATTACATTGTATCGAGTTGTTAATTCCCTACTCTATTGATCTGTAAATATATGAATGAATGAATAAATGAGAAAGTGCTGATCGGAAATAACCGGTCTGAATTATTGTTATCAAACCATCAAACATTCCGTTCCCAGAATACTGAATACTTCGATCAAAAAATAACTAAAATAGGATGGTCAAAATGAATGGGTAATCACAGTTAGCCTCGTAATCTTCTAATGTTAATATTGTAGTTTCACAACTCAATTGAATTATTAATTTGCTACTTCAGATGAACCACTCATGAACTCTTCATGTGTGCAGGGTGTGATCTATTTAGGCCCGTATGCACCATCTTGGTTTAAACAAAATAGATCAGCATTTCGTTTAAACCCGGAATGAAACACATAATACATAATGACCATACCTTTTTACTTTCCTTGCCCTATTACCATATGTAAGGAAAGTAATGCTTTTCGAAAAAATTAAGGTACCCCAATTCCTAAATCTCTATACGTTTCAAGGTCACCTGAGTCCAAAAAAGTGGTTTTTGGGTATTGGTCTGTATGTGTGTCTGTGTACACGATATCTCATCTCCCAATTGACGGAATGACTTGAAATTTGGAACTTAAGGTCCTTTCAGTATAAGGATCCGACACAAATAATTTCGATCATATGCAATTCAAGATGGCGGCTAAAATGGCAAAAATGTTGTCAAAAACAGGGTTTTTCGCGATTTTAGATTTTCGCAACTGTAGATTCTATTAAATCATTCACTATGGAGAGATAGCAGACATCGTGTACCTGCAGCGTTATTGTCCTGTCACCAGCTGGCTTAGATCTTTGAATAGTAGACTTGAGATGCGCGAGAACACTAGCGTCAGTTGATCAATTTTCATAATGGCATGGAAAGTTGTGTGAGTGCGCCAAACCAGATTTTTATTTATTTGAAAATCAGAAAAAATATAGATAGAACAAATTCGCATTCAAAATACACGCCAACAATGTCAACAGCTGATTGGGATGGCTGCAAGATAATACGCAAAGTATAAGGAGTACGCAAAGTAATACTTTGCGCACTAGAGCGGAAAAGTGATTCTTTGCGTTCTGTAATCAGTGCAGGAATGGTAACTTTTAAAGGTAACTGTAGGGAAAAATTATTTCAATCGGTTTAAAAATGTTAAATGAAGCCAAATTACAGGTGGCGCGATAAACTGAGTTTAATTCAAGGTCAAACACTGTATAAAAAGTAAAACAAGAGTAAATAACTTTGTTTTTATTCAATAGATTTCATTATTGTTGAGAAATCAAATCATTTAAAAACTTGAGGTTTTGTCAAGAGTAGCGCTTTTCTGAGTGAATTTACAAAGCAAACGGAGCTTTGACTGGCCACTGTCTAGTAATGCTAGATTACATTTATATATATCATATAAACGCTCAAGTAATTGATAATCCACAAAATTGTGAATAATAATAGTACCTATAAACTAGACTAGTTTATGAGTATAATCGCTGCGAATAGAACAGATTGTGCATTCACCAAAAATAAAAGTAATTTTTCTGATCATAAAATAATTATGACAAGACCATATAAGTGAATTTATTCACCTATGTAAAATAAGTGAATTTGGTTGTTTCAACGGAAAACATACCTGTAATGACTTATAAATGGCTATGCCATCGCCATGGAAATTAGGCTATAAGCTCTTTAGTACATAAAAAAACGTCTCACATAAGAATTTATTGATAGTAGGCCAGGCCTATGTAATGTTATAATTTGCAATATGAATGTTTAGTGTGTGGATATTCTTCCTGAATTTTAAATAGAATGTTGGCATAAAATGTCAATTCATGTGAAATATCACTATACACTAGACATTTTTAATACTATTAATCTCTAGGGTGCATTCTAATCCGGTTATTCAAGGAAAACTAGCCACACAATGATAAATACAAAAGTTTCTACCACTGACCTGTATATAGTCATAGAACTTTCTTCAACTCTTATAAATAGATAAGATAAGATTAAAACAATTAAATCATAGATGATGTAACAAATATTTGTTAAAATATCCTTGATGATTATAAACTACCAACAGACACTTACATTCAATGTAGATTAATTGAAAAGTGTATGGGAAGCTTCTTCCTGTATTACATAAATTCTAAGAGATGGAACAAGCACGGTTGATATTGTCTTTATTTTAATTATAAAATCAACTCAAGTATTTGTAATTGACCAGTGCTACGACAATCGTTTCAGGAATTCTTGAGGAATGCCACTGTCAAGCAGAAGGCTGATGGGATGTTGGTAAAGGTTGGGACAGTAATGTTGCAATGCCTCCCAGCAGATCTCCTTCAACTTGGGTATTTTGACCCAGACACAGTGCACATCGGCGGAGCGCTGAGTGGACGTTCTGTACATGTTGATGCCACCGAAAGTGTAGATCTTGCCTTGAGGAGTGACGGCGCTCGAGTGGAAGTAGACGCCCTGTGGCAGGCGGTCGGCAAGTTTGCACCACTGCAAGCTGCTCAGCTCCAGTCGCCACATGTCAGCCATCACCAGCTCGCTATCGTAGCCACCAAGGATGAAGATGGCCGTCTGGCCACTGTGGTCGGCCACTTGTACACAGCTGTGGCATCGTCTGGCCAGTGGGAATCCGTGCACTTCGTCCGGCTTTGTTCTGGCCACGTCCCAACACCTGCTTCGAAGATCGAAGCATGGGATTTCCTGCAAAACAATGATAACACATTAAACTGGATTACATAATATAGTCAGATCCACTTTGAACTGTTCAAATAATGATTTTGAGAACCAATCAGAACTATGTTAGTGACTGTGTTTCACTTTCTGAGCGATAAATTATCCATATTGAATAAAAAGACTAGATATTGTCCAATCACAGAATTATTAAAAAAAACCGAGATATCGGTTTCAGTTGATACAAACAATATATTTATGGTTGGACAATATCTAGTCGTTTTAGTCAGTTTATGCCTGTATTGATTACTGAGTATAAAATAATGAAGGTGAAGTGTTCTATCCATTGAGAAGCGGCTCCGTTATTCTTTTTTATTATTTTACAAAGGCGACTTTCTAGAAGTATTTTAAGACTAGGTGATGATGATGGGATGAATGATAATACAATGAAGGTAGAGTTATGAATGAATAAAAATATTATAGGTTATGCTATCCACTTGAATTTATTTGAGTCCACTTTTCAGTGTAGTGTAGATAAGATTTATATAGCTAAAGGTGCTATTCCTAAGTGACGACTGTAGCCACACAGTATTAACGACCGTAGCATATTTTAGTATATTGTAGTCTATCTTTATATGAAGACATAAATAGACTGTAATAATAATATAAGTTATATCTAATTTGACCACAGAATCATTATGTAGAATGACATCCCTTGATATTGCAGTGCTAAAAACGTTTCAGGGTTAAAGGATTTGAAGGCAATATTTTTTTAATGATATTGAAAACATCGCACAAATATTTTTTTATAGTACTTCTCACAGAATTATGTGATTTTGTAATAAGTAAGAACTTTATACCAACATAACGGGGAGAATATCTCCTTTCTATTGGTGATTTGAGAATAGTCACTTGTAATTGAGAGAATGTCAGATGTAGATGAGAATAGTAAATTGTATTTGAGAAATCATCAAATGTGAATGGAAAGATATCAATTGAGAAAATTTTCCAATTGACATGTCGTGACACTTCAGTAGCCTACAGTACAGGTTTGATTTGAGCAGGAGAGGATACTGTACTATGTACAAAGTATTCCAATTACTACCATAGGCTTTGCATGGGGGTAAATTAATATTTTTGACCGAACGTAGTGAGGTCTATGTTTTATCTCGGATTTTCTTTTGTCTGTCTGTATGTAACACGATTACGGCCAAATGTGTTGATAGAATTCGATGATATTTGGCAGGAATATTCCTTTTTCAACTGCGCATCGACGCACAAGGTTTTTTGAAATTTTGCATTTTAAGGATAATATGAAAATAATAGGAATTCCTCCATACTCTGATATCACTATAATGTATCATCTACTTTGAAGATAGGATTAGGCCCGCTGCAAAGTAGACCCACGCTAATTCACAAAAGCAAGCCACGCCGTGAGATGTTTTGTAAACCATAGCTATAGAATTATTCATAATCAATCAGCTGACAAGGGGATTAATCATTGCATGTATTACACAGATGTCTAGAGAAGCCTAGCAATGGTTTACAAAACATCTCACAGCGTGGGTTGCTTTTCGTAGATCAACGTAGGTCTATTTTGCGGCGGGCCTTAATCAGACTATAGAATTATTCATAATCAATCAGCTGACAAGTTGATTATTCATTGCATGCATTAGACAATGTCTGGCCGTGTCTATTTCTTTGAGGTAGGGTTTCAATATTTTTACTTTCTTGCCCTATTACCATAGGTAAGGAAAGTACTGCTTTCCGAAAAAAATTAAGGTACCCCAATTTCTAAATTTTTATACGTTTCAAGGACCCCTGAGTCCAAAAAGTGGTTTTTGGGTATTGGTCTGTATGTGTGTGTGTGTGTGTGTGTGTGTGTGTGTGTGTGTGTGTGTATGAGTGTATGTGCGTCTGTCTAAACGATATCTCATCTCCCAATTAACGGAATGACTTGAAATTTGAAACTTAAGGTCTTTACAATATAAGGATCCGACACGAACAATTTCAATCAAATGCAATTCAAGATGGCGGCTAAAATGGCGAAAATGTTGTCAAAAACAGGGTTTTTCACAATCAAATTTATACCTAAAATAGTCACTGATAAGCTCTATCAACTGCTACAAGTCCCATATCTGTAAAATTTTCAGGAGCTCCGCCCCATCTATGCAAAGTTTGATTTTAGATTACCAATTATCAGGCTTCAGATACAATTTGAACAAAACAAATTCGAGTGGAAAAGATTGAGCATGAAAATCTCTACAATTAATGTTTAGTAACATTTTCACCTAAAATTGAAAATAAGCTCGAAATTCGAGAAAATGTAATTATCCAATTGCAAACTGTTGGCAACTGTTGATTCTATTGAATGATTCACTATGAAGAGATAGAAGACCTTGTATGTCTCCAGCGTTATTGTCCTGTCACCAGCTGGCTCAGATCTTCTAATAAGAGAGAGTAGGGTTGTGTTTGTTCGTGTGTTCGTTTGTTTGCATCAAAACATGTCAACTTGTGGATAGCATACCGGAAAAACGGGAATGATTTAGATCTCCAAATTTTTCACATATATTCTAAAAATATCAATCTTGTGCACCTCGAAGCCCAAATTTTAATAACTTCCTTCTAGATTTTTCAGAATTATGTTTAAATTTCATTAATGGTACATTCGATTTCATCAAAAAATCACCAAATCATATGGTCGAAATTAAAAAGGAACATCAGTTTCTATAACATGAACATGCTTTCTACCTGAAAAACATAGTTTTTAAACTTCGTTTTCCTGATGCAATGTTTAGGCCTACACGTGGCATGGATTATTAATTTTTCAGCTAGAACAATTTTTGAGACAAAGTGCTAAATAAACGTCTACAGTTTCATCAATGCTGTATCGGCAATATGAAAACGCATGCAGTTAATATGTCTTTGAATGAAGGTGTTGTTATTTACATAAAGAAATTATATTCTTCCATTTGTATTTAATTAAAATTTCAAAATTATTCGAGCCCTGATAGAATGACTGACTCACTGTACAGTCAGTCGAAAATTTTAATATTGGAATGAGGGGTATTTTGGCAAGTTGAGCAAAAAAATAAGGTCATATGCACCTTTTCATTATATCTTCAAATGAAAAATAGGTTTTGTGGGTTGTCAAAACTCCCTCTGAAAGGGAAACTATTCAACTTATTCTATCTTTTAGTAAAATAACAATGATCATCCATCCATGTCATCATCTTCTATACTATAATAAAGGAAAGAACTGGATTATAAACGTAGCCTATACAGGTGTAAAGTATAGGGAAATTATGTTTGACCATTATCACGTCAGAACTACTGGACCAATTTTAAATTCTTCAAGATTTGATTACATCAAGTTTTCAATTATTTGTCATGCTTCCAGTTTGTATGGAAGCAGCAGAAGATTTCTCTTAAAAGGGAAATTAGAAGATAGGTATGATTGGGGATCCTTTTCGAATGATAAAAACAGGTTTTCCGTCACACCCAAATTTTTTCCGCCATTTTGAATCCAACTTCTTTTTTTAATTGAACGGTGGTCATACTGATTTACTTGAAATGCAGCATATAAATTCTTAATCAACCGAGGATTCTTATAGGCCTATTTTGAATTCTTCTAGATTTCATTACGTCAAGTTTTAAGAAAGACCCTTGCGAAGCACGGGTTACCTGATAGTTGTTTATGAGTAGACTTGAGATGCGCGTGAACACTAGTGTCAGGTGAACAATTCTCAAAACGGCAAGGAAAGTTGTGTGAGCGCGCCACACCAGTTTTTTTTATGATGCATGCATGCCCATAGTCAGTACACATATTCTCACAATTGAAAAACAAATTTAATAGGTGATTTAAAATAAAATAAAAAATGATTGAATGAACTAAATAATGCTGAAGAAATTATAATATTCTTGATGGAAAAAAATTAATTTTAAAATAGTTGAGAAATATTTTTATCAGATGGAAAGATTATTACAGAACTGGATAAATTATCATATGGGATATAAATTCAAACGTGAACTGAGTTTATCAACATAAGTGAGTTTTTAATCTTGGAGAAAACAAATAACAGTTTTTAAAAGTAAATTATGATTCAACTAAATCAACTAAACTTTTTCCAACTGTATTTGAGAAAACGTCAGATGTAAATGAGAGTATAGTCGATTGTATTCGAGAAGCCATCACTTGTTATTGAGAATAGTGAGTTTTAAACCAGGCGCACACCAACGCGAAAGTTTTGTTGCGGTGCGAATTTAATTCGCAGAGCTTGCCGTGCGGAAATTTAATACCATTGCGGTGTATGTGCTGGCGCAAACCAAGGCGTTGCGAAATATTCCCTTGCGAATTCGCAGCTTTTTTGTGTTGCGAATTTTGTGGCGAGTTCTGGAACTACACTACTTTTGTCTGCCTTGTAAACAACAAAAGTCAACTAGAATATTCCAGTGCTCCACATTGCGATTATTCCGCTTACCAGTGTACGTGCCCCAATATTTCGCAACGAAAACTTCGTTTGGAAAGCGCAGTCTGAATTCTTGAAAATTCCGTAACGAATTTGTACGCATCGGTGTGCGCATATTGTTACTTTCTCAAATTAACTTTATACTTTCTCAAATAAAATTGGAAAAGGTGTAGAACAGGTGACATCAGATACTTGTGGATAAGAAAACTGCGTGAAGTCTACTGTTCACAGAACTACTAGTGAATGATGAAAGTATTTGCCCTGTAGCATACTGTTTAATGATTGAGTATCATTTCTTTGCATGTATTGGCAACGCGACGTTTGTCTCCATGACATCTCCAAACATTTTGTGAAATATTGCACTTGATGAAGATCAAATTCTCTGTGTTTACGGCGCAATTGAACTTTAGCATCCATCAATTGAATCTCTTGATCAAATAATTTCCTAAAGCCGCGTTTACACCAAAGTTATTAGCAAAATGTTAATAACTTAATCCATATAGTATTAGATACGCCTATTCCACCCCCTAGGTTATCTAATATTTGCGAAGTATTGCTACGACGCGGACTAGCTACAGCCGGATATGGGTCGGCGTCAGTAGCCGTACTGACTGGTGGAGATACCGGACCTACGCTTCTCCCCCTATCCTGATTCTTTACCCTCTGCTTCTTTCGCGAGATTTTTAATTTTAGGGGAAGAGTATTTGCCCGTGCCGTTGCTGGCCGATTCGGCCCTCGGCATTTGAAATACAGGGTGGGTGTTAAATGGGATTAAGATAACCCTATAAAAGGATACGGATCCGGATACCAGATCCCTATAAATAATTATATTCGTAAAGGTAGTACGCAATCTGAACCAACTGCGAGCTGACGGCGGAAAGACTGGATCTGCGAGCCCGGAAAGAAAATAGAAATGAAAAAAAAATGAAAATGAACTTTATTCTGCCTTTGAGTAATACAGCATTTAAATAAAATAATAGTTTCAGAATTATACTAGCAGCAATTTTTCATAGACGCTGCCAGTTTACATTCATTCTATATATAAATTTCATAATATAGAGGTAAGAGTTGCTGAATAAAATAAATAACAATTATTATCTGCGTCCATTGCGGTACAATGATAATAATTTTATAAGAAAAATACTGTTTACAGAGAACGAAACTTAGAGTCAAAATTTAGAGTTAAAAATTTAATGTCGAATAACAAAACTAAAAAATTCAGAAACAAAGAAACAGTTCAGAAAATTTATAAAGCACTAATATATTCATGAAGAGATTACAATGGGGTTAAAACTACAATCTGACATGTTAAGATAAAACTTGACGTAAACAGTGTAAATCATGTTGTTGAAACAACCAAGGTTTTATAATTTTCGTGAAATCTGTAAGGGAGGTTTTCCTCCTGCCATTATTAGGTATAATGTTATACAGTTTCGGACCTAGATAAACAAATGATTTCGCAAAAAAACTGAAGTTTATTCTAGATAGTCGTGAGATGGAATCCTCTCTTCGTCTTTCAGAAAAGCAGGGTCTAAAAAACCCATCATTACCACTACTCAAAAAGAAAATTCTTAATACTTTAAAGCAAATAAATGCCGAAGTGAGAAAGTACCCAGTGATTGGAACAAAGGAAACCAAGGCTCTCTCCGATTTTTGAAAAGTATTATCGTAATAAAGTGCTTTTGTAATTTTTGTAGTGGACTGAAATGTACTTTCGCTGCTCCACCCCAGCATACAATGCCATATTCTAATTTAGAATTTATTAGAGCAAAATATACGGTGCGGAGGATTTTTGTGTTACACAGGTCTCTTAAGTGATAAAATTTACATAGGTCTCTATTAATATTTTTCTGCAAGGTTGCTATGTGGGTGTTCCATTCAAGAGATGAATTAATAAATATTCCAAGATATTTAATGACATCTACTTGCTCTATTGGGGGACATTGGCATGGAAAATCATATCTACAACTAATTAAATGAAAAAATATTGGTTGAGGTAGAATTTTAGGTGTACGAAGAGAGAAATTTATGAATTTAGTTTTTTCAACATTTACTGCCAATCTGTTCCTGAGATACCAGTTCTGGGGGAGCTTACAATCCTCATTTATTTTGCTGAACAAATCCTCCCATGAATTGCCCAAGCTAACTAGTACTGTATCATCTGCATAGCAAAAACTTTTCCCATTCAATTTAGCATCACACAGATCATTCACAAAGATAATAAATAGTAAGGCTGAGAGCACTGAGCCCTGTGGTAATCCTGTGTTAACTGTTAGAAAAGGGCTATGTGTATTATTTACTTTCATGCATTGGGTTCTATCCTTTAAAAACGAACTAAACCACAGCAACGCTACACCCCTCACCCCAGAACGCTCTAATTTTTCCAAAAGAAGTGTATGTTCCACAGTATCGAACGCCTTTCTTATATCCAAGAACAGTGCATTCACATTTAATCCATTATTTACGTTGTTGTAGATGTTTCCCATGAAATCAACCAAGGCACGCTCCGTGTTGAACCCTTCGCGGAACCCATATTGGTTTACATTAAAAAATTTAACCTATTAAGAAAGTGTAATAGTCTACATCTAACAAGTTTTTCTAATAGTTTCGAGAATATGGATAATAGCGCGAAAGAGGTTTTACTACAGGATTTAAGGTGAGGGCTATGGAGTATGGAGTAAATGGCGGAACTATGGAGTTGATAATAGTATTTAAGATATAGTTAAATAGGGCACGGTATAGGGTGTAAGCTATAGAGGATAGGGTGCAGGGTATGAGGTATACGGTATAGGGAACAGAGAATCAATAATATTATTATTATTCTCTACAACAAACAGATGTTTGTTCAATAATCTGCAATCTGACAGTTGCGCTCTAGCTCTCAGCAAGCTTTACCTGCTAGCTAAACACGGGGTATAAATTTCAGCTATGTGGAAATCAAGGTTTAGAGTATAAGGTTTTAGGGTATGGGATTTCTGAATCGCGAGCCTGTAGCTGCAAAAGGATCTTTAGCAATTCTGTGACTGCTAACCAGGATTTCCGCGCCAGTCTAACAACTGCGCGACGGTTATTAAGGGCTAATCTGTAACAGCCCTTAAGGGAATGGAAATCACTCTCAATCGTCTGAAACGTTTTTAAATCAATAGTCAGTATGTCAACTATTATGAGAGGATAGAAGGGATTTTCACAGACATAGTATGTAGAATAATATCGGAAAGACAACAGTATGTCGTTGTCAAGGTAGGAAAGGATTTTACCAGGATTTTCTACAAGAAAAATATCGAGTCAGAGACTCCTAATTCAGGAGAAGATTTTAATGGGCTTTTCCAAGCAATTGCCAGTCTGAGTACTACAACAACTGAGATCACAGGAAAATTCATGAATTTTCCACAGGGAAAACCAGCAAATAATATTTGACATTAAAGGGGACAGGTTTCTAGGAATTTTAGAAAGGATTTGTGGGTCTGAAAAACCGCGACTAGGATGATCTCTAATCTGAAACTGAGATCCTGATCCAAGCAGGGTTTTCGTAAACTTTTTGCGGGCCTGAGACCACGACAGGGTCGATCTCAAGTCTGGAACTGAGATCAGGAAGGGTTTTGAACAGGAAAAATTAAGACAGAGTAAGAGGAAGCTTGTCGCAGTCTGATGACTTTGACTGGGAAGTTCTCAAGCTGTACCAGAGAGCTGGAAGGATTTTAGAATAGGATAAGTTAAGAGAGAGAAAGAGATAGGACGTCGCAGTCTGTGAACAAGCTGCACCTGAGTTCTCTAGGAAAAAGATTAGGATTTTCCTACAAGGAATTATAGCTAGTCCGAAACGGCTAAGCAAAGTTAAAATACAGGGCCACTCTATAGTATGAAAACTAAGCAAGGAAAATTTACTCAAAATGATAATAATTTCTCTACAAGGATAAAAATTAATCGAGAAAACTATTCTCAAAAAGAACAGGGATTTCCCCACAAGAATAAAAATTAATTGAGAAAAACTATTCTTTAAAAGGACAGGGATTTCCCTACAAGAATAAAAATTCAATTGAGAAAAATTACTCTTTAAATTTAGGGCCACCTTACTACAGGAAAGGAAACGCATATAAGAGACCAGTCCTAACATACAGTTACCTGAATCGTCGTAGATCCAAATATGGAGAATTACAAACCAATTCCCATATTAAACTTAAAAATGTTGTAAAGCGACAAAGTAGAGTCTTATAATTCAAGCACTCTAAAATAATCTGCTACAAGAGCCTAGTTAAATTTCCCACTTAACTGTTTGTAGCACAAACTTAAGATCCCTTCAGGTTTCTAAGACCAAGGATAACTTGTTCATCCCCAGTGATACGAGCTTGGGATAAATAGCTAACAAAAAAGAAAATCCTCAAGGAAAATCTAACTTCGAGTTGTCTGGAACTCATCCTACAATATTCTATTCTAACTATATTCTATAATTCCCCTAGTAATAAACTAGCACTGGGAACGCCATAAGGAGAGGAGATTCACGACCCTTTCACACGCTCCACTACCGAACAACTGCCTCTTGCCTAGGTCTCCTCGAAGCAGAACAGGGTCGCCGAAAATTAGGAGGCCGGGGGAAAAAAGATTACCGACCAATAGGATTCTTAGGAGACGATGACGCCACTGATCATGTGACAGGGTATGATTCAGAAGATCTTGATGCTAAGGGTGTAACCATGATGACAATACTGCTAATTTCTATAATAGATTAGACCCGTAAACAATCTTTCTCACAAGAAATTACAAGAAGTGGCTACTCTGGCGCGACTGCTGCTGACTGCATGTTAGATAACAGAATGCTCAAACCAGTAAACAAAATCTGGAAATTTCTGGTTCAGATGAATCCACTGCTGATAATTTACAGGGGTTGTCGGTGATAATGATGATTTCCACACTCAACTCTAAGTTCAACAAAGTACATCCAACTGTCGACCCTATTCTTCTACTAAAATAGAGAAAATTCGCTAAATTATATGCTAAATGACGATTCTCCTTTCATCACAAAATTCACTTTGTTACAATAGATTCTATTAGATTAAACGAAACTTGACAAGCACATATGACCATCATGTGTATGATAAGTTATGTTCAATCTAATAGAATCTATGAGGATTAAGTTATTAACATTTTGTTAATAACTTTGGTGTAAACGCAGCTTTAGACTACATAAATCGACCTCAGAAGTAAGCAAATGAACAGCTACAATGAAAATGTGAGAATGTGAAGGTCAGCTGGTTTTTCTAAAATCATTCCCAATAAACTGACAACTTCTCGATTTCAAATCATATGTTCCCAAATTGAAATGATACTTTCTCAAATGAAATTCACTATTCTCAATTACAAGTGATGACTTCTCAAATGCAATTGACTATTCTCATCTACACATGATGCTTTCTCAAATACAGATGACTATTCTCAATTACAATATTCATACTTTCTCAAATACAGTTTGAAATGGTGTAGATAAAATTTATCCGACACATAGTTATTGCAATTAATGGCTATGGTCGTCAATGCCGAGCAGAAAACATGAAATTTTCAAAATGCTAGATAGAAACGTTTTATGGATTCGAAGCAGGGTTGTCATTATCACCGTTTTTCTGGCCCCAGCTGTTGATAGCATCATGGTGGCACACCATACAGCCTCCATCGATATTAAGAAAAGAATACTAAAAAAATTAATATTCTTAAACGATGCCATGGCATCCATGTAATGAATAGATTTGCAGAGGTTGGCACACAGTATAGTATCAATCTCACTGCCTTCACAATTAGCCTAATAGTGTCTCTAGATCTACACTATCCCGATGTTGGCTGCTCTCCTTGACTTTGAAACTCCTGAGAGGCCAAAATAATTATGTTCTTCCGACTATTTTTGACTATGCCTATTGGAAAAATAATTCAAATAATATGGATGTATCTGAGAAACTTTCTCGCCTTTATCACCCACTTACTGTTTGAAACAAAAAAGTTTCTAGCATGTCAAAAATTTCATGTTTTCTGCTCGAAATGTGTCAACATTAACAAACATAATCATTAATTGAAAAATTAACTATATGTCGGACAAAAATGATCTAGACACCAATAGAAATGAGAAATTCTCATTGTTATTTTGACATAAAATTATTACTCATTACAACTTAGCATAATTCTGAGAGAAATGTTATTAAAAAAAAAAAAAACATATTTCGAGATGAAAAAAATTAAATGGCCTTTTAATCAGCCCTGAAACGTTTTTATCACTAGGCCTATAGGAATATCGAGGATCTTTTTCTAAACAATTCTATGATTAAATTAGAATTGGAGACAGTTGCAATTTTACTCAATTTAGCAATGCTGATACTTTTTTGGATAGAAGGCCAAGTCTGAACTTCTTTTATACAGACAATAGGAATTTGATCTAGAGATAGATAGAGCCAAATCTCAAGCACTACAGATCAACGTCCGAGTTCCACATGGTTCAATTTTTGGTTATATATATATATATATTAAAACAGGAGACACGATATAAATAGATTGAAAACACTTAAAAACTTACATTAGAAATGGGGGAAATTTTCAGAGACTGTGTCTCCTTTCTCAACCGAGAAGACTGAAGTGTCTTCTATTATATATATATATATATATATGGTTCCACATGGTTCAATTTTTGGTTATATATATATATATATAATAGAAGACACTTCAGTCTTCTCGGTTGAGAAAGGAGACACAGTCTCTGAAAATTTCCCCCATTTCTAATGTAAGTTTTTAAGTGTTTTCAATCTATTTATATCGTGTCTCCTGTTTTATAACATATATATATATATATATATATATATATATATATATATATATATATATATATATATGATATCAGATTACAGTTCCCCGATGACACTACTTCAGTCGCCCAAGATAAAAATTCTTATTTGGCAATTCTCAGGTCAGCCCAATTGCTGGAGGAAACCAGCTCATGGTTCACAGTGAAAAGGCTGTGCATGAACGAGGCCAAGAAACAAAATGTTCTGTGCACCTTGAAGTGTAGTCCACATTCCTTTGGTGAGCTAGAAGTTGAAATTCTTGGATTTATGGTGGATGCCTGTCTGTCATGGGATCAACATTGTAGATATGGTCTTTAATCGATTCTCCAAGGTCATCTACCTGATGCGGAAGTTGAGAAACATTGTACCTAAAAGTTATCTGGTTACTGCATATAATGCCCTTTTCCACAGTCACATCAATTTTGGAATTGTACTCTGGGGTCACACAAGCAGTTGTGAGAGGATTCTCCTTCTTCAAAAAATCTGATGTGGTACACTCACACAACTTTCCTTGCTCATTGATCTATAAGCCTGATTCTTAAACGAGGATAATTTTGGGGAATAACATTATGCCGATTGGCGGCTAAATAATCAAAACTATGATTATACTATTGTTATTGTTTTCAGAGTACATTTTCCTTTGTTTGAATTATGAAATTTGAGGATTTTCTAAAAGTTGTCAAAACAGCTATTCTACAAATAAAATATCGACATGTGTTCTTTTGAATAAACTGCTCTACCTACCTACCTTAGTTTTTGTTTTTTTTTTTTCAATTATTGATTTATATTATATACATATATATATATTTTTTTTCTATCATATTACTTATTATTATATTTAAGAGATTATTTCATTATGTTTTGATGTAGATGCATTAGAATTGTATAGGAGGGTTAAGTGGGAGAGAGGGCCGGCTGCGCCCTAACTTCGCCCTCCAGGTTAAAATAAAGGCAGCCTATCTATCTATCTACCTCACGCACAAGAAGGAGGTTACAAAGTAAATTTCTCAGGGATGGGGTGGACCCCCTGTTAGTTTCCCAGGGAGGAGACTCATGCCAGTTAATAGAGCTGATAAATAACTATACAGGGTATGAATTTGAAAAAAATCGGTCAAGTCATTTTTGAGAAAATTGTGATAGAAATTTAACAAAAATCATTCTTCTCAAGAATATTACGGAGATCCTGCAATTTTCCCAGAAATGAGACTCATGTCAGTTGATAGGGCTTATAAATAGCTATCTAGGGTATAAATTTGAAGAAAATCGTTAGAGTCGTTTTCGAGAAAACCGTGAAAATTATGGTTTTTTAGCCATTATCCGCCATTTTGAATTGAATTTTATTGAATTTCTTATTGTCGGATCCTCATGGTATAAGGACCTCAAGTTTAAAATTTCAAGTCAATCGGTTAATTAGGAATGGAGTTATCGTGTTCACAGACACACACAGACCAACACCCAAAAATCATGTTTTTGGACTCAGGGGTCCTTGAAACGTATAGAAAACATGAATTTAGGGTACCTTAATTTTTTTGGAAAGCAATACTTTCCTTACCTATGGTAATAGGACAAGGAAAGTAATGAAACGTATAGAAAACATTGAATTAGGGTACCTTAAATTTTTTTTGGAAAGCAATACTTTCCTTACCAATGGTAGGCCTAATATGGCAAGGAAAGTAAAAAAGTAGTGCGCATATGACGTCATATCCACCCCTGGAACATTGCCGGCCAGTTTTTGTAAAATTGGATACTGTATCAGCCAATACTTATTTAACACCTTGATACTCCTGAAGGGTCGGATTTACAAGCTACAAGCACCTATTTGGCATGCCATCTTGATTAAGTGTAATTAGTGTTGACTTTTGTGTGTTTTTTCAATGAAAAAATCTATCCAGCACAAGCTGGTTATGGATTGATGAAGAATTGAATTGATCTTCATAGAAGTTGAAATTCATGCGCCTGCTACTATTTTTGGATGAGTGATTACTTAAAAACAGAATCCACTATATATCATATATAATTTACGAGTTGAATATTTTGTTTTTTATGTGGTTCTATTGATTATTCACAACTAAAATTGTACACACACTTCTTGTATCTTTTCCATTACCACCGTACAAGTTTGATGCTTATAATGGAATCGCAGTAAAAAATTATACAAGATTTACAGAATCTTACATAAATGAGAAAAAATGATAAAATGAGATTCATAAAATCTTACATCAAATCCAAAAACTTCTTGAGCAGTTCCTCCTCCAAGAACATAAAGACGAGCATTGTGAAATCCTAGTTCATGTCTATACCTAGCAGCTGGTTCGTTTGGCTTTCCATTGCAAATGTACACTTGATCCCACGTCCTTGTTTTCAAGTTCAAACAATGTATATCGGCTGAGTATTCAAATCCCGTTGTTCCCCCAACAGTATAAAAGTTCTGTCCGTCTACAAATATTGCTTGCCCATACCCAGAGGTAGGAAGCTCTCCTTTAGTGATTACTCGTGTAAATTCTAAACAATTTCTATCAGATAGATTACATAGAAACAAATCACGGTTGCAGTCGACTCCAAAAGGGAATCCAGTTCCACCAAATACCATAAGAATTTTGCCGGAAAGTGCTACTGCATTTGATGCTAAAACGTTAGGGATATTCTTACATTTCAATTTCTCCCATTCATGAGTTACAAGATTTAATCTCCAAAGTTCCTTGAATAGAGGACGACTTATTTGCCAGTCACTGTCACTTCCCATATTTTGAACTGTGATTTTTGGGTTATAACCCCCATAAGAATATAAATTGTCTTCATCACAAACTATTCTGTGTCCGCTTCTTGGTTTAGGGGTACATCCACCTTTAGTAAAACACTTGTCAAATTTATAAAGCTTAAATGCGTATTCTTTTGGCGTTGACACAAATAAGTTATTTATAATCCTGCTTGGAGATGAAAGCTCTGAGGAGACATTGGATGAAGACATGTTGAGAAAAATTTAGGAAGTTTCCATTTATATAACCACACTCTTATTCAAAATCCACATTACACGAGAATTAATAAAGTAAATTGAAGTGTAGATAAAATTACATATAAATAAAAAATTTTAACTGGATAACCTCAAACTGTGAATGCAAAGTTCACACTTTGAGTTCACTTCACTGAAGAAACAGAAAGTGAAGAAGAGATTCAAGAGAATGAAGACAAATTATAGCCATCTCAGTCTTACTCAAAATCGTAATGTCCATGCGCAGGTAACGGTTTATTCCGTTCCATTTTACTAGTTCTTTAACACATTGAATGCCATGTCATTCATAATTGAATGACAGTATTGTTTCATTGAGTGCCATTGTCCAGGACTTGATGTTTCACTGGGGGCCACACCGTTTTTCTTAATTATTTACATTATTTCTCATTCAGAATGGTATTATTACTAAGTAATATCATTATAGTAGTGATACATCCTCATAATATGATATATTTAGATGTCATACAAATATGAATGACACGGCCCCTAGTTGACTTGGTTCGTCTGAGTGCCACGTCATTCATAGATAAATGACACAATTAATCATCTGTAAATCATCTGTTTCATCAGATGTTGAATGTAAAATAGCATCGATTTTTCACAAAATCGATCACTCACCATTGATGGAGTGAAAAATCGATTTTTCACAAAATCGATCACTCACCATTGATGGAGTGAAAAATCGATTTTTCACAAAATCGATCACTCACCATTGATGGAGTGAAAAATCGATTTTTCACAAAATCGATCACTCACCATTGATGGAGTGAAAAATCGATTTTTCACAAAATCGATCACTCACCATTGATGGAGTGAAAAATCGATTTTTCACAAAATCGATCACTCACCATTGATGGAGTGAAAAATCGATTTTTCACAAAATCGATCACTCACCATTGATGGAGTGAAAAATCGATTTTTCACAAAATCGATCACTCACCATTGATGGAGTGAAAAATCGATTTTTCACAAAATCGATCACTCACCATTGATGGAGTGAAAAATCGATTTTTCACAAAATCGATCACTCACCATTGATGGAGTGAAAAATCGATTTTTCACAAAATCGATCACTCACCATTGATGGAGTGAAAAATCGATTTTTCACAAAATCGATCACTCACCATTGATGGAGTGAAAAATCGATTTTTCACAAAATCGATCACTCACCATTGATGGAGTGAAAAATCGATTTTTCACAAAATCGATCACTCACCATTGATGGCACTGATAAATCATCCATCTATTAAATGATAATATATACCATATAGAAAGAACTGGCTTATACACGTACGGGATAGGAAAATTATGGTTGACGCATCATCACATCTGAACTACTGGACTGATTGACTTGAAATTTTTCATAAAGATTCTTTAATAACCGAGGATGGTTATAGGCCTATTCTCAATTTTCCAATATTTCATTATGCTAATTTTTAGTTTGTAAAGTTGTAAAATAGACCCTTGCGGAGCACGGGTTACCTGCTGTAGTAATAACATAATGTCAAGTGACCTGGCTGACTAGTGCCGGTTGCACAAAAGCTGGTTAAATTTTATTTGTGATTAAATTCACTAGAACCAATCAGAGAGGCCATCTTATCAGAAATGCCTTCTCAGATTGGTTCTCCAGGAATTAATCATGAATAAAATTTGACTGGCTTTTGTGTAACTGGCACTCAGATTTGGTGTCAGAGTTTTCAGGTCACAAGTGATCAATTTCAGGGCTTCTGACATTATCTAACAGCTACTTTTCAGGGGTAGCCGTCTAGTTGTCATCCCGACTAATTGACACCTGGTCATTTTAGCCATAGGCGACTACTTGTACCCTCGTAAAAATACACCATTGCCATCAAGTAGTCCCCCCGACTACTTGACACCTACTGGACCAAAGGTGCCAACTAGTCATGACCGTAAATGACAACTTGACACCTCGCATCCTTGCGTCAGGGTGTCCCCCGACTAGTCACCTCCTTAGAAAGGAGACAAGTAGATGGGGATGGCTCACATCTACATGACACCTTGCACGCTAGCATCAAGATGTTGCCCAGACTACTTATCACCTACAGAGCACCAGTTGGCACAACTTACACCCCCGTGGCGTAGGGAGGAGGGATCAAAGAATTTTTATTACTGGTTATCATGTAGAATTGAATTCTAAGCACTTTTGGTTCAGTAACATTCTCCCATCAAACGCACGGTTCATGAGATATTCACCGTCTTTGCAATTTTTAGGACAAATTTTTTCGAGTTGGTTGAAAACAGAAAAAATGAATAATAAGCCCTTTTGATGACTGAACCAGATGTAGAACACAATTCTTAACACATTTTGTTCAGTTATATGTTCCCATCTGTTTACGAGTAAATTGAGCCTAATGCTAGGACAGTCGAATTTTCATCCATCAATGATATGGCAGATGGAGCAATCAGTCTGGTTATCAACTGAGTATTACATGAAGTCTGGTAATTAATATGAGGATGAATAAACTGATACTAATAAACTGATGAATTTATATACACTTGCACTAGCACAAAATTAGGGGCCGGTTTCCGAGCTCGGGATTGGCTTTAAACTCTGGAGTCAGAAAATTGGCTTTCCGAGTCAGAGCGTTAACGTAGTTGAGGACTTGAATAGACTCTGGAGTTTAGAGATCATGTTAGACCCTGGAGTCGATAATTTCGCTTTCTGAGTGAAGGGCTTATAAGTCCAGGACTTGAATTAGATTCTCGCCTCTTTCTGAGTCAAGGATTTATCAAAAATTGTCAAGTCCAGGACATAAAACAGTGTGATTTTAAACCCTCAACTGGGGTAGGGTTTAAATTTAAGTTCTAGACTTAACTGAGCAAACACAATTCAGTTATTGTTTTGGAGTAGATAAAAAGCCAAATGTATGTCATGGAATACCTAAATTATTTGTGTTAGTCAATCTAAATTCATAATTTATAGTTTGCAAGTTCATTTTGGAATATAATTTTATCAGAATTATGCATAAAAAACTAACCTCATTTTATGACATAACCTAGAAATGTTCAAGCAATATAATACAAGGATTGCCTTGGAATTTATATTCCAATCTGAATGTTATTAATCAATGACATATTCAACATATTAATAATAACAATAATTAATTATTACTCCAGTTTTTTTTTCAAAACAAATACGTTTTCAATCTAAATAGCCTAATGAATTTTTATTCCAAAATCAATGGTTGGGATCAATGATCAATAACAGCATAACGTAAAATGAAATGTTTATTCATTCACCTTTCAAAGGTTTTGCTCTGAATAGGCCTACAAAGAAATCAAAACGTATTTTTACAAAATAGTTTGGAGAGCATGCTCATTTGAATTGTCCCGCTGCAATCAGCTGTTTCGTTTTGCTATAATGCCAACAATACAACAGCAAAATATTGTGAATTTCCCTCATGTGTACTGCGTTAAAGTCCTGGACTCAAATAAGTCGAGAACTTGATAGACTCCGGAGTTTAGAAGATAAAATCGTGACTCAGAAAGTCAATTTAGACCCGAGAGCTTATTTGAGTCCTGGACTCTGTAAGTCCAGAACTTATAGACCCCAAGCTCGGAAACCGGCCCTAGGAATCTTAATGCTTTTTCATATAGAACTTGATATAGTTAGGCTTCATTTTCAAACTTTAAAAATAATGAAGAGCCAGCTGGAATGGTGATTTCTTGTGGAGTGGAGTCGAGGGGATAGGTTGTCATGACCATATACAACTACTCTTGTACCCTCGTTAAAATATACCATTGCCATCAAGTTGTCACCCCGACTACTTGACACCTACTGGACCAGAGGTGCCAACTAGTCATGACCGTAAATTACAACTTGACACCTCGCACCCTAGTGACAGGGTGTCCCCCCGCCCTGAACCCAGGCCTATGAATTATAAAGCCAGCATCTAATCCAATTGACTACAGCCCCTCCTAATGTTCCACAAAAGTAAAAGAGATCCTCCTTCTGTTTGGTAATGGTGAGTGGTGGCATAGTAGACCATCATGGCCAAATTAATGGTCACCATGATGAGTATCAGATAATGGTGACCTGAGGTGGATTTTCGTTTGTGCATACTGTGAATGCCATTGTTGACCAAGACAGTGGGAGGATCTCAAATTGGGAGGATTTCAATTTGAATAACCTGAAATATTATGTTTCAATGGGGTAGGTCAGGTTCATACTTTTAAATGACAATATTTCCATATAATTTGAAATATTTTGATTCTTAGATAATAAACACAAATAATGAAATGATTATGACTACAGTTCAGGACGCCCTAGATGCCTGCTTGATAACCCCAACAGTGAGGATGGAAAACCAATGACAACTCTCCTTTCCTAGGATCGTGATGAGGACACCGGAAGTAAGTTAAAGTTATTTGATCAGCTGCTTCAGCACTTTTGAAATTTGGGCTATATGAATGTCATCAGACATCAATGCCTGTCAATAACAGGAAATTCCTTAAATAAGGCATTTCCTTTTTTCCTTAAATAAGCAAAGGAGACTTTAACTATAAAAACAAATGCTCATTGATGTTCCACAGGTAAGCTGGGCTTTTGCTTTTAAATGAAAATATGATGGTATCATTTGTATTGTTTATTGACCAAGTGAAGTGAGGTCTAAGATTCAAGTCGACGGTTTGGCATTTCTCTTAATGTTAAATGTTTGAATCTTTAAATGTTTATATGTTGCGCATTTACGGCAAAACGTGATAATAGAATTTCATGAAATTTGACAGGTATGTTCCTTTTTTTAATAGTGCATCGACGTATATAGAAGGTTTTTGGAAATTTTGCATTTCAAGGATAGTATAAAAGGAAAAAAGAGCCAATATTAGAGTAAAAATCAGACTATAGAATTATTCATGCTAAATCAGCTGACAAGTGATTACACAGATGATTGTGTGAAGAAGCCAGTCTATTGCTGTATTTCCATAAGGTCTATAGTTTCAATCAGGTACTTGTAGATGAGAATACTGCATGAGGTCTACTGTTCACAGAGCTACTAGTAATGAACACAGATCACACTCTTATCTGCTCCATGATACACTAATCAAAAATAATGTCATCACAGAGTGATACACCGAAAACGTTAAATACGCATGTGCATTATGGAACTGTGCTTGGCATGAATACCCTTTTTATTAAGCTAACCACACACCACACTCTCGCGTTCGTCCTCATTCCTAAGAACTCGGTGAGATTGAGGCGCCGAACTAAAAAGTTCTATTAGCCTATGGTCAGGTTGCACAAAAGCCGGTTAAATTTTAATCCTGATTAATTTTACGAGAATCAATCAGAGAAGGTCTTTTTGATAAGACGGCTTCTCTGATTGGTTCTCGTGGAATTAATCAGGATTAAAATTTAACCGTCTTTTATGCAACCGGCACTATGAGCATCGATAAATCGATAATGACTCTCTCTTCAAATTCGATACTTACAAAATTGTTTTTCTCATTGCCACCATAATCACAGTATCACAGAGTTTCACAACAATTCGAAATTCACTGTAATCTGCTATGACAAATTATTATTATTATTACTCACTAGTACCATTACTTGTATCTCTACTGCTCGGTGTGTTTTATTTCTGGAGTGAAAAGGTATGTTTGAAAATATTAATCTATTAAGTTTAAGTTGATCTTTGCTTTCAATCTATTCATTTCATAAACTGTCAAACTACTAATAATAGATATTGTACTTCATCTGCATTTCAAATTTTTTAAAATATCGTTTTCTTTTCAGTTGGCATTCCAGCCAACCAGCCATTCATAATTATCACTCCAATAATGAATTTGCATCTATCCATCTTATCGATTTGAAAAATTGAAGCTTCCAAGTTTCAAAAACAGTTGTGTGTGCGACTTTGAATTTATGATAGGATCTCATAGCCTAACTTGAATTATAATTATGCTAAAGTAAAAGTAGTGTGGTCTTTGGACTAATATTATTTACCAATCAATTATAATACCAGTTCCCATTATAAAAATGTACGGTAACTACAATATTGTATTAAGTACGGTACCTAGATGATTTCCATTTTTTAGAATAATTCCCAATTGCTGTTTAGCTGCTTTTTTATCTCAGTTTAAAGAATTTCTTATTGATAATTTAATATTATAGCTCTGATTTATATCAAAGTTTGATATGTCTACTTATTCACCGTCCATATGTCCTGGCATTTACAAAACGCTTGTTTGTAGACAAATATTATATTTTTCCACTCTTGGCATGACTTATTCTGTTTAACTAATGCTGCTAATCGACATATTGTCAAATTCGCGACTTGAGTAGAGTTACAAATATTTTTAGTCACATTGACAACCCTTGCAATTTACAAAGGTTTGAGCCTTCATGCTTACAAATGATGACTTGCTTTGCAAGCAAGGCAGAGATGCTGATGATCCCGGAATTTAGAGCGCAAATATTGTCACAAGAGTCCACATTAACCCAGAAGAGACTAAAAGACAGTGGTGAAGCTACCTATAACTAAAAGGGGAGTCTAAGAACTCTAGAGCTTACCGCTTGTCTTTCAAAGCACATTTTTATTCAAAAGACAAAGAAGAAAACGGAGTTTGAAGCAAATACTTCACCAGATCATTACACTCAACCATTATATAAGTATTAAAAAATAAGCAATTGTGTTAAAAGTTCAACAAATCAAAGATAAAATTCCAAAATTGAAAAAGGATTTGGTTTCATTTTTGTTGAGTAAACCAAAGCAAACAGCAAAACCAAGTTGTAGGTTAAGAAGAAGCCAAGTGTTACACGAGCCACAAACCAACTGATTTATTTGAAATTGAAATCTTTTAATTTTGATAAGCATCGATGTTTGAAGATGATTGTTTCGATGTTGACCATTCGATACATCGAGATCTAGACATCAATATTGACAGAACTCAAACTATGAACACAGCTGGAGTCTAGGCTTGGAGCCTAGACTCAGAGTCCTACTACATAGCTATGGTGCTATGTCATGTTGTCATAGCAACCATACAATATGCCACACCCATTATGAATGAGTTGGAGGCTCACCATGCAAATGAATAGATAGCCAGTCAGCTGTTGGCCGGACAGAGAGCCATAGAACAGTTTGAAAGGCAGTCTGGCCAGTTCTTATCTAAATTTGCAAAGAAATGTATGCATGCTAATAAAAAATAATATTCACATCAACAATAATTAATTTTGGGGAGTCTCAGACTCTTAGATTCCCCTTCAGCTTCGCCACTGCTAAAAGGCCTTTGAGGAAGGAAGAAAAAGCCACAAACATTAGCACAGGAGTCAATTCTATGGAGTAGCAACAACAGAAAGACATCCGAAAATATCCCAGACAGAATTCAAATAGCTTTACTGAAACACACAGCAATACAGTACAACCAAATGAAAATACAGTCAACATAGACCACATGAGATCCAGAAGGGAAAGACGGAATAGCAAAACAAAGGACCTGAAACTCAAGATCTACCACCTAAATATCCAAAGAGGACTACAACAGAAACTTGATAGACTGCAGATTGAACTTCACCTGTTTTCTCCCAACCTGGTCATCCTCTCTGAGCATGGCCTGCGAAAGGAGGAGCTCCTTAGTACATACATTCCAGGCTACACTTTGTCAACAAGCTTCTGCTGCTCACACCTCATGTGGGGAGGTATAGCCATGTACAAACGGGACAATACAAACCTAAAAATAGATGAAATCATACCTGAAGTATAACTCCAACCTCCTGAATGGACATTTGAGACAATACTTTTGAAAATTCAACAGAAGAAAACCAACCTTATAGTAGTAGGCACCTACAGAACACCTGATCCTGGAACGCTTAAGGACTATCTGGAGAAAATGGGAAACCTGCTGCACAAATACTCCACAAAAAATTTTGAAATAGTAATACTGGAAGATTCCAACATAGATACCCTGAAAACTGATGGAAAAAGCAATAAAGAGCTGCAAAACACACTGAATCAGCATGAATGTTTCATTCACAAGTTGCCTGCAACTCAAATAACACCTACTTCAGCCACAAGCCTTGATGGAGGTTACCACAGCCTGCCACCTGATTACACCAAAGTGACTGTTTGCCAAAACCAGATATCCGACCACAATTCAATCCTCTGCCAGATTCAGTATAAAACAGAACCCAGGAGAGTAATGTTCAAATTTGCCAGAAACTACTCAAAAAATAACCTACACAAACTAAAATACAGAATAAGTCAGATTGACTGGAAACAGGTTATTAATCAGGACTCAGTAGAGGATGAATATTCAAACTTTGTAAAGATCATGCACCTCAACATTGATGAAGCAATGCCCAGAGAACCAAAGAAAATGACATCAACTAAGAACATGTTCTAGGACAACAATACCATTGCTCTAAAGGATCAAGTACATCAGGCAAATAATAAGTTCATTACTACAGGATCATCAGAGGATAAGCAGAACTTTATAAAACTTAAGAAAACCTATGAACAGAACATCCAAAGAAAGAAAAAATCTTTCATTAACAAAAAAATCCAACTAACTGATAACAGAACCAGAGTACTCTGGAGGATAATAAATGAGGAAAGAAACAGAAGCGGGTTGGGAAAAATGGACAACTTAAGATTCAAGAGATCTAACAAAATGATAGTTGATCCATATCATGTTAGCAACCTCTGCAATTCTGCCTTCAAGCAACCACCCTCTAAGACTACATCTGGAAATACCTCTGAACATATCCACCTGGCAAATAATAAACAGGAGCTCAAGAAATTTGAAACCATCCCAATGGCCAAATTAGAGCAACTCCTTATAAATCTCAAACCTAATAACTCATCAGGACACGACAATATCACTGGCAAGATAATTCGACATTGTGAGCAGGAACTAAAGCTGCCACTGCTTGACATAGTAAATGCATCAATTTCTCAGGCTGTTTTCCACAGAGCATGAAAATCTCGAAAATTTTCCCCAAATTCAAAGGAGGTGACAGGCTGAATGCAAAGAACTATCGGCCCATAGCTAACTTGTCTATCACATCAAAGTTGATTGATAGAGCTGTATATGACCAACTTATTGCATACCTTGAGAACAACAGCCTACTTTCAACATACCAACACAGATTCAGGAGGGGCCTTGGAACAGTTACAGCGATCTCCAAACTATGTGACAATATCAGCAAACACTGGGAGGAAGGTAAAACTGTTCCAGGTCTTTTTATTGACCTCCAGAAGGCATTTGACACCATTGACCTTGGCCTGCTGAAACAGAAGCTCAAGATATTGAACATCAAAGGGAGAGCCCTACAATGGCTGGAAGACTATCTCCTGAATCAAAAGCAATATGTTGAAATGAACCATCAGAAGCAAATCAGTATAATAAGCTATAGATCTCCTCTAAGGACAGTCTATAAAGGTGTTCCTCAAGAGTCAACACTGGGGCCACTACTATTTCTGATCTACATAAATGACTTCCCCACAGAAATCGACTATAAGAACTGTATTCTCTTTGCTGATGACACCACTATTTTAATACCATCTGAAAAGCATGAAGACACCGAAGAAGTGGTGGATACAACACTCAATGAAGCAAACAAAATATGCAAAAAACTAAATCTAACCATAAATAAGGATAAAACAGTTCACATTTGCTTCACCCCAAAAAACAGAAACATGGAGGACCAAACAAACATAGGCATACCAGCACAGACAAATACTAAATTCCTGGGCATACTGATCAATAGCATAGAGAAACTTATGCTATTGTTTCTCTATGTTGATAGTCACCTTGAGTGGCAACACCACATTGAACTGCTGTGCAAAAAACTGTCATCTGCCATCTTTGTAATCCGAAGGATTCGAAATATCAAAGAGGAGAAAACTGCATTCATGGCTTATCATTCTTTATTTGCATCTCATTTAAAGTACGGCATTGTGGCATGGGGGTCCACAGCCCAGACGAGTATTGATAGAGTTCTGCAATTACAGAAAAGGGCCCTGAGAACTATTCTAAGAAGATATATATGATGGATCACTGCAAGGCGCTCTTCATCCAGCATAACATATTCACAGTTGTTGCACTCTACACAATATGAAGTAACAACCCTGGCTGTGAGGAGTAGCCCAGAATTGAGGAGAGATAGACATGCCCACAACACAAGAAATGGAGTCGACATTGAACTCCAGCAGCACCAGCTCACAAAATTCAGCAGGTCGCCGGCCCACTCTGGGGCCCGACTCTTCAACCACCTTCCCAAGGAGCTTAAGGCAATTCAGGACTATGGTGCCTTTACTAGAGGTCTGAAGAACTACTTGATCATGAGGCCCTACTATGCATTGGCAGAGCTCATAGACCGTGAATCCCCATTGATTGGGAAGGAATTTGATATTTCCCAGGTTAACAACCATGGAGAAGACTACAACAAGTAACAAGTGCTCGCCTTTCATTCATTTGCCTTCACTCCAATTTTTGTTGTGACGAGGCAAGCAAAAAAGTGGGTTGCCAGCCGAGCATCCCCAACTGGAGTCACTCTGCTACAGTGTGCTACCATAGAGAGAGGATAAGCATATATATTTATAAGTTCTACTTGTTTGTCTGTGTTGCTACATCTCAGACAAAGAAGATGAGGTGGGTGTTCTTATAAGCACTTCTTCACTACGAAATCCAGAAATTATTAAGTACATTTAACATGTGTTCCAAATATCCCTTCCCCTCAACAAATAATATAACAAGATGATAAAAAAAAAAATTGACTTTGTTTCTTTAAGGATCTTTAAAGAGTTATTACAATGTAAAATTTGTATTTTAGCTGTAGGACATGGTTTTCATTTTTGCTAGTAGTAATCCCTCTCCCCATATACTAAATTTGAAAATTTCTGAGGATTCTTGTTCAGAATTAATTCAATTATTTATTATTTTTATTTTCATGAAAATCACTGAATTGGAGAGAAAAGCTAAGGATACTCCTTGTACTATTTCTCTTCCAAATTTAGATAATATTTTAAAAATCAAAAATAAGGTAATGATTCAAATTCTCTGAAATTTAGTCATTTTTCACTCAAAAACAACAGAAACCAAGAGTTTTTAAATTTGAAGGATGATAATATACTGTAAAAAATTGTACTTGAATATATGTGATTTTTTATCATTACTCTCTATAATACTTCATTTTGTTTAGAGTGGATGTGGTCAGTTTCCTTAATTTATAAAAAACTTGAATAATACCCTTTTTTCGAAAATCTGTAGCTCCAAATCAGAAAATGTAGTGAATGACCACTCAATTTATTGTAAATATTACTGTATTTGTATAGTAGAAAATGCTTTTTCGCCCCACTTGGATGTTATGAGCTGGTTTTTGTGTGTCATATGGAGGCCGAAAATGATTGTTTTCTGACCAGGCCGGTAAAAGTTTTATGGCCCTAGGCCTGTAAAATAACCTTGAAGTCAGCTGATTCTGATTTGATGTGAACGTGTTTACAAAATGGTTTATGAAACGGAATCAGTTTATGCTTCTAGAATTGAATAAGTATTCTGCAATAAGATAATATCATTTTATTTGGATGAATAGATTTATATATTATAAATTATTCAAATTCGATTTTCAGAGTAGGATAGAACTTCTAACCTAAACTTCCGAAGTCAACGACAACAAGCATTGTTGACGTTGACATTCAGATTGGCCAAATTTCAGTGCTAAAACAGCTGATCAAAATTTTTTTCATAATTTGTGTTTATTATTCAAGAATCAAAACATTTATAATAAAATCATCTTATTGTCAATTGGAAGAATAAAAAGTATAAACTCAACCTCTTACATAATTGAACATAATCTTCTAGGTTATTTAGACAAATAAGAATAAAAAATAAAAATACTTGGACAATTTCCTGATATTCAGATTACCTCAGATTTGCTAGAGCTGTGACCTTCCTTTGCTTTCGGAAGTGCCTAATAAACAATAAATTAGTCTATTCTCATATCTATATTGTTTATTTTTCTGTGTGGCGAAAAAATAACATTCTCACCATGGGCAAAAATGTGTTTCTGGCTTTCAATCTTTTCTAGTCCTCGGCCTACGACCTCGGACTTGAAAACCGGTTTCAAGCCAGAAAAGTCTCATTTTCGGCCCTAGGTGCGAAATATACTATTTCCGAACAACCATAGTATTTTGAAATAGAAAGAAAATTGTGAAAAAAGTATAAAAATTTGAAGACTTTTCCGCCCCTTTTTCCTGAAAAATGACTATTAGAATGAACTAGATATCACGCGACGTTTATGTGTGTGTGTGTGTCTCGTCTGATAATCGAATAGCTTTTTGAATGCCGAGGCATGTGTTGAACGCGTAATGACAGACGCACACTGAACGCTGAGGCTTGTGTCCCTAAAGCCTTGTACACACGTCCGTACAGATTCGCGCGAACAATCGTATGTACATATGCCTCAACTTTCACTGTACGTCCTTGTGGACACGATCCACGTATGCCTCAGCATTCAAAAAGCTATCTGATTTGCAGACGACACGAATACATGGTAGATGTAGATTTTCCACAACATGACAACAATGGCGTCATTCCATCATTGAAGATAGTTATCACAAATTGCAGCAGTATCATTTTATTTCAATGACTTTTGTCAAAAATTCTACAATAATTCCAGAAGTTTTGATGACCTAATCAAAGCACTTAACACTGTCTCACAGAATTGACAGTCTTCTTTAAGGAAATTAGCCATAAGTTGAATCAAATACTAAATTGCTGCCCATTTTAAACTAACTCTGCTCATACACATGACAAAACAAGATTCTCCAAAAGATTAGCTTCAAGATTTACCTTCAAGGGAATACTAGTTCAAAGTTTGAATAAATCTCTCTATAGATAGCCTAGCTATCTAAAACGTATAATATCATATTGAAGATTACAATTTTAATTAACAACTCTGATTGATAACATGAAACAAACACAAGATGATTCGATAGCCACAGTAAAATAATATTTGAGCTATACTTTCTTGTAGGAACCCTGTAGAGAAGCTTTTTTCACTTAAATTATGCAGTTCTAAATTTGTTAATAATGATACAAATTATATACTCCATGCATGTTTCTATTTAAATATTTGACAATCCACATATCCTACAAAATTACAAAAATCCTACAATTTACAATTAGTTTATTGGATCACAATTTGATTTGTCATTCATTAACCTAATTCATTGGAATTAGGTTATGACGCCTTCAATGTTTACGTTTTGCCTCACCCGTATGGCAAAATCGCGTCCACACGTACATTCAATGCTCGCCCGAGGCGCCTTTGAGCACGCCAAAATACCGACAGGGTTCCGGTTCGCCCACATGCCTCAGCGAACAGTGTCCACACGTGCGAATGCAAGCCCATACACGTATGCTCACCCGAGGCAAACGTACGTGTGTACACCGTTTAAGCGTTTTGCACTCGTCAATATTAGCCTTGACTAACTTATGTGTAATTGTGTATTAATACTGTAATACGTGCTGACTTCTGAGGTTCTGAGTGCTGACTGACTGAAACTGAATGCTGATAATATTATTATAAGAAAAAAGCAAGTTATTTCTAATTTCTATTGCTGCATGGTCTGCAATCTTAAATTTGTGATTTGATAAGACGTCATTTGTACAACAATTTTATTACCAATTTGACTTTTAAAGTGAGTGATTTTGAAAAAATATCTCCCGTTAAAATGGGTTTGATTATTTCTGTTTTTGATTTCTTTATGAATTTCGTGGTAAGTTTTTTAATTTCTTCGTGTATGATGCGGTTAACATTAACTTATGAACTTCAAAACAAGGTGGTCTTTATTTAACTTGAGTTTGGAAGTTTTCAAGTGATTATGGTAATTAACATAAGTAGCTTATAGGCTAGTGAAATGATGATTCAACCCTCATTGGTTGTAGGTTAGGTAGTTCCGTCCTAAAAATTAACTTTATAGTAAAAGTTCATCTATTTATTGCTTTTATTAATCTTGGTAGAATTGTCATATTTTTATTCAATGTTCAATTTTTATCATTATTATGAATAAATATTATTATTGGCTAGACTCTTGGTCCAGTGCCGAAATAACTGTCATCAATTTTTTTGGTTGGTATTTTAAAATTAGAATTTTTAGAATGATAAATTGTGTTCAATTCAATGTTCAATCACTTGATAGCCCAAATTAATTTTTTGCGAGTTATTGCACACTCCATATATTTTAATTTTTATTCTTAATCATTTTTTGCTACATTCGGTGGGTACTAAAATAGTCCTATATTATGCATGGTTAGGTTAGGCTTTGTAAGGTTAGTTTTGATCTTGTTTTAAAAAAAATATTAGTTGTTTGAAGAATATGATTAGGTTAGGTTTGTTTTTGTTTTAAATAGTTATGGCTGGAAGGTCGATCTTGGTTAGGTTAGTCTAAATTGAAAAAGTTCAATTTAGATCTCAAGCTAAAGCAACATAATAATATTGCTGTAGCAATAATATGATAAAGGGAAATAATTATTGGCTTATAGACGTATGAGATAATGAAATTCATTCATTTAGCTTATACTTTGAATTCTGTAGTTTTTTCACCAAAAACTAATTGGAAGACAGCTAGCTATCAGTAGGTACCTAATCCGCGTTAGTTGGATTTAATTACCCTACTCTCTCTTATTATATAGATAATCCTACTACTATCATTTATGCTTTATTATCCAGCTTTATTAGAACGATTTCCAAAGTCATAGTAAAGTGGTATTTTCAATTTGAGTTGGATCCCCCCCAATCACACCCACCGTCAAATGGGCCACGGAATCCATCATTGAGACCTCCATAGATTGATAGGGGAGGTCAAGACAAGTTCAACCATTCATCACATTGTTGTCGATTTTTTTCGATTATGATTTTTAATAATTCTTATGGCTACAAAAGGTTTTAAAATGGTGCAATCTTATGTAAAATTTGATGAGGAATCCAATGAAACCAGAGTCATGTTCTTAACTTCAGTAGCTTTTGAGATATTGCAAGAAATGTGCAAATTTTTGCTTTAAAAGAGGTTAATTTGTTTACATGGTATGGTGATTGATAGGTATTTTAAACTATTGGACTTTGTAGAATGATAAATTCTGATGAAAAAATGTTAATTCACTTGATAGCCTAAATTCAAAATTTTCAAGATGTTTGAGAAAATAAAAATGTTTCTACACTCCATATATTCATATATTTAAATTAAACTGGATGAATCCTATGTAGAAACCTACAGGGATTCCATTGGAATGTGTTTGAGATATTAACTTTATTGATCACTAGAAGGTAACCCATGCTCCGCAAGGGTCTAATTAGAAACTTGACAAACTGAAAACTTGACCTAATGAAATCTTGAAGAATTGAAAATAGGCCTATAACCATTCTCGGTATATTAAGAATATGTATGCAAAACTTCAAGTTAATCAGTCCAGTAGCTCAGATGATGCATGGTGATGCGTTGTGAACAAATGACACAAAAGTGAGGTCATGTTATTGAAGCGGTGACTATTCATTAAGCATGCGCCATAAAGATGTTCTGTCTGTCGCCATTGTCGTGCTATCTGCACACGAACCAGATCGAAAACAAACCTCAAAAATCAGAATCTAATTTTGAATGCTAATATTAGCTAAATACACATTTCTATTTTATTAACGGATGAAATTCATTCATTTAGCTTATACTTTGAATTCTGTAGTTTTTTCACCAAAAACTAATTGGAAGACAGCTAGCTATCAGTAGGTACCTAATCCGCGTTAGTTGGATTTAATTCCCCGGGAATGGCCTGTTAGAATTTTTTTATGTCGATCAGTTTTACCGGCGTTATTTTTCTTTTTCTACCTTTGTGCAACCAAATTTTCTTCATTTCAGCTAATTGCCGTTTTAAAATGGTGCCATTTAATCAGAATTTAAATTTTGTTGCATCGGTTTGTTTTATCGGCGTTATCGCTTGAAATTCCTGTTTTGTGCAACCAAAATGCTTCGGTTAGCGCTAATCTCGATTAAAGTATAGCATTTTATCGTGATTAAACGTTAACCGACGTACGTGCAACTGGGGGATAGTTTTGAAACTTCGTTTTCCTGATGTATAGGCCTACACGAGGCATGGATTATTAATTTTTCAGCTAGAACAGTTTTTGTGTCAAAATGCTAAATAAACGTCTACAGTTTCATCAATGCTGTATCGGCAATATGAAAACGCATGCAGTTAATATGTCTTTGAATAAATGTGTTGATATTTACATAAAGAAATTATTCTCTTCCATTTTTATTTAATTAAAATTTCAAAATTATTCGAGCCCTGATAGAATGACTGACTCACTGTACAGTCAGTCGAAAATTTTAATATTGAAATGAGGGGTATTTTGGCAAGCTGGGCAAATAAATAAGGTCATATGCACCTTTTCGTTATATCTTCAAATGAAAAATGAGTTTTGTGGTTTGTCAAAACTCCCTCTTGAAAGGGAAACTATTCAACTTATTCTATCTTTTAGTAAAATAACAATGATTATCCATCCATCTATTATCTTCTATACTATAATAAAGGATAGAACTGGATTATACACGTATACAGGTGTAAAGTATGAAAAATTATGTTTGACGCATCATCACGTCTGAACTACTAGACTGATTAACTTGAAATTTTGCATATAGATTCTTGCTTAACCGAGGATGGTTATAGAACTATTTTCAATTCTTCAAGATTTGATTACATCAAGTTTTCAATTATTTGTCATGCTTCCAGTTGTTGTATGGAAGCAGCTGAACATTTCTCTTAAAGGGGAAATTAGAAGATAGGTATGATTGGGGCTCCTTTTCTAATGATAAAAACAAGGTTTTCCGTCGCACCCAAATTTTTTCCGCCATTTTGGAACCGCAATTTTGAATCCAACTTCTTTTTTTTTAATTGAAAGGTGGGCATATGATACATGATTCCGATACAGGATTTCCAGAGAAGGTATGGTGAAAACCGCACATCGATATCTTAAACCTTTCGAAATTTATCCTCATTCATTTCTTTTATTATAGTATAGAACTGGCTTAAACGCGTCTACAAGTGTAAAGGATAGGAAAATTATGTTTGACGAATCATCACATCTGAACTACTGGACTGATTTACTTGAAATGTTGCACATAAATTCTTAATCAACCGAGGATTCTTATAGACCTATTTTCAATTCTTCTAGATTTCATTACGTCAAGTTTTCAGTTTTTCAAGTTTTAAAATAGACCCTTGTGAAGCACGGGTTACCTGCTAGTAGTGGAATAAATTTAAATAATTCATATTGTGAGATAGTCAATTACAATTTATAATAAGCTTCATTGAGAACTTACTATTCACATCACATACCAATAATAATAAATACATAATTTCCAATTAAACTAACTTTGTGAGTATTGAATAGGAAAAGCTTTCTTATTATGTCAACTAATAACTATGGACGAGTTTATAACCAAGATGAATCTTGAAAAATAAAAATTACATTTTATGTTACTTATTAGAACTGGGACACTTGGGCGTCTAAAAGTTTTTTTGTGACACCGGGACCAAGGGTGAAGAACTGGGACATTTTGTAACACAATTTTGCTGTTAGATCCATATAGATAATCTGAGTCCATAACTACTAAAATCCAAAATTTTGAAAGAATTTTCTTCAACTTCAAATTCTCTTTCAAATGCATTTATATTATCATACAACCATCAACGAATTACACTTACCAAGTCTCAACTCTTAACATAACAACTATAAAATTTAGAAAATAAAAATTTCAAATATCGAATATATGTCAATAGCATTCTTTTATTCTGTTTGGAACAGATCAGAGACTAGGAATGATTTTGCCCACTTTTCGCATGTTTGCTGGTCCCTCCCTGTGTGCTGTCAGGTATTTCACCAAAGGCTTCCCAGCTTCAGTGAAAGTGAGTCTACTTCACCCATAAGACAGTAATATTTGTCCACTACCCTCTGTATAATATCAATATTGGGTACGTTCTAGGAACATCAAATATTGTTCCAGTCACGATTTACCGGTAAAAATTCTCGCGTCCCATGATAACCATTTTGACAGAAAGTGCCGGTTGCTCATAACCCGGTTGAATTTTAATCGTGAATAATTTTACGAGAACCGATCAGAGAAGCCTTCTTTTCGAAAAAGCCTTCCCTGATTCGTTCTCGATTTAAATTAAACCGGCTTTTGTGCAACAGGGCCTAAATGTTCCAAAATCCAGTTACCGGTAAATAAATCGTGCCTTGCGCACTGTAACCACGGTCCATTTAACAAATTCATTTACCACATTGAAGAGCTCTCATTGGTTCACAGGAGGAACCGTCTATGCTTTCACAGATAGCTTGTTGGTCTAGCATAGCCACAGAATGCATAACCAACAAATCAACAAAAATAATGTTTGATACCCATTCGTTAAAAAAATTTCTTCTTGATAGAATATTGAATAGTGATGAAGTGGAAGAAGTGCACACTTCTATTGACGGTAACAAGTATCTTCTTCTATGGTAACAAGTAGTTTTGAAACATACAAGTGATCGGTAGTCACGTGACATGGAACAATCTACCACTAGAATTGGAACAATTTACCACTTGCCGTGTTTCCAGAACGTACCCTTATCCATTAACTATCCATTCATTCTTTAGAATGCTACCCAAAAGCTACACTTAACATCTAATAGATTTTAAAAAATTAGCTGAAAAGTTTGAGTTTTCTGTTAACCTTTTTATAACAGGTCCATAATACTTACTTGATACTTGAATTCTTCGTCGTTGGCTGGGAATTCTCTGCACCTCGAGTTTGGTAGATAAGATATGCACATTGCTCTCCTCCCTCAGACTGTCTACTTTGTCTTTTATAGGCCTATATTAATGAGCAATATATGTATTGGCCGAATATTGTCAGGATTTTTAGTTTTCTGAAGAGTAGCCTACAGCGTTCTAGGCGGTCCGAAAAGGTAATAATCCTGACTGCCTTATTTTAAGCAGTTTTTTTGTCTGAGGCAGTAAAAGCATGTTCCCAAATCAAAATGATATAGGCTATATGTCTTTGGAACAATGAATGGTATACTGTAGATAGATATTCCATTATCATCACATATCTCAGTTTTCTGAGTAGATGAATTTACCCTTGAGAGTTTTTTGCAACTCCGAGTGATGTGTGTGTTCAACTTCCTGTCAATCCAGAATCCCAATAACTTAACTGGCTCATTTTCACTATTCCAGTCTTAATTTTTTAAAGAGCAAATGAGAATTTGGGATTTGTTCTAATTAAGTTTTAGCTTATTTGTCAGGAACGATTCCTTTGCATCTTGGGTAAGAATTTTATTTCTTGGTTGCTTGAACTTCCTCTTGACATAATTGTGTCATCTGCGAACCATTCATATCCAAAGTTACCTTTTTTCAATAGGCGCTTATATCCAAAATACTCGAGAGTTACTTGTAAATACTAAGTATTAATAATGGAAATAGTTAATTGCAAGTAGTAAATTATCAAATGTTTAAAGTATACATTTTAGAAGTATATCAACATGAATTTTAAAAGTAAACTAAATAGGTAGTGAGAGTAGCCTAAGTGGAATTTTCATTCCCTGATCACTTCAAATATTTATATGAATCTACTTAAAAAAATAAGATAATCACTTGAGGTCAGATATACTAACTGTTTGTGAATTCCAAAAATTACTTCCCGGTGCTTTAAAACTATCTAAAGCTGTAGGATGACTCATCCGCACATCAACATCATCCTCATGTACACACCTAGGGTATCATACTCAGCATCAAAAAAATAACAAGCCTCCAAAGTGAAATGTTATTGGTTTATTGGTAAACAATTCTCACATATAAAAGGAAAAATAAAATAAACTTATTTGCTAATATGCAACACAATTATCAAATACGACTCAGGAACAACCATGGATATTCAACACCTAGATTAATGCATGGAATAGAACTCAAATCACCATACTACCTACCTCAAATTATCTATAGGAAAAATCATCAACCAAAGGATAAATAGGATAAATTCATCTTAACCAAAAATACTTAACAATAGCCTGTATCAGAATCAAAGGAGAGGTAAATCAAAAATAAACCAAATTAGATGTAACTCTTTTTTAGGAAAGAGGCTCCCACTAGCTTGATCACAATAAATCTGTGGTACAAAGAAACTCATCAGGAGAATGTTTTTCAGTTACGTAACTTTAATATTATGATTCTTGATAATTTTGATGATAACTGGCATAGCCACCTCTAATACAAGGCCCCGGCCTACGATATAGCAACGTCGCAGTGTAGGCCTAGAATCTAATTCATGATTGGTGAAAAAGATTTAAAAAAATACCAGCTGATCTTTTTCACCAATCATGTATTAGATTCTAGGCCTACACTGCGACGTTGCTATATCGTAGGCCGGGGCCTTGTATTAGAGGTGGCTATGTAACTGGATATTGTTCAACATTTTGAATCAAGTGCAGCTCGATAACTAGTTTTCCATTTGTTTGGTGATAATAATCAGGAAGCTCCATGGAGTGACCATGCAATTTGATTCTTCTTTTCTCATGCCTTTTTCTTAATTAAAATACTCCACTTCAGAGTTCCATTATCTTCATTAATTTTTGATTATGTTTGTTGAACTACTTACTATTTTAAAAACTGAGATTGAAAAGCCTTAATATTATTGTTTTGATTAGTTTTCTCAGACCTCTCTAGATAGTGTGTTAAATACAAGCTGCATGACTTGTAAAGTTTCTAGTTTTATTTATATTCATATTTTTAATTACACAATTCTATGTTTTGTATGAATTATTAGTTTGGGTTGAAAATCGTTAAATTGAACCATTTTCGTTAGCATCTTCTGTACTCTATCAAACATTATTCATTGTTCTTATGAGTTTCATTCATTTCATTCACCTCTTTCCATTCTGTATTTGTTCTGTTTATAATTATTTTGGTGGATGTTTTGGACTTTTTCAGGACAGTTTGTAGTTTAGGAGCGATTTTTCTTTCATTTTAAAGTGAAATGAAACGTAGTAGTGTTAGAATCGCCGGTCTTAGTGATAAAAAAGCAAAACAGGAAGAAATCCCCGTTAAGAAGCAGGAGAAGAAACCGAAGAAGAACATAACTAAGAATAAAATAGAGAAAAATCCTGTAAAGGAAGTTTCTGTTGAAACTGGTAAGAAACAGGAAAAGAACCCAAAGAAAGGAAATAGCGCTCGAAATAAGAAAGAGGAGAAGGTAAAATTTTGTAGAAATCAAATGAAGTTATTTAGTCAACTCTTCAATCGCCTGTCCTTTTTCATATTTTAGGTAGAGATTTTTTCTATTGATCATGTTCTCCTGATGTGGTTCTTGTTATAGGTCCTTATCTCTTAGTGACCTTACTTACAGTATTCTTATTGAATAAATAATGGTTTAGCCAATTCATAATGGCAAATTATCGTCTCCTAACAGATTTTTCAACTATCCTGTAACTTTGAAAGTAGTATAAGTTTGAATACTAGACAGAACGTTTTCTACAGTCACCCTTTGCAACTAATACCTTCCATACACGGGATGCTATCAATCTCTGAATTTGATCTTGCATATTGACAATATTTGATTGATTAACAAAGAAAATAAATTGGCTCAAGCTTCATCTCACTGGTCGATTTACAATATGCTTCACGACACACAATTCACAATAAAAATCACAGTCTAGAGTTTTATTTTGAATCAATCATCAACTTGTAAAATCAAATTGAAAAATAATTTCAACTTTCTCATCTGTGTTAAGGCTCCTTATTCTCTATAAATTTATTATTTGCCATTACGTGTTCCTATTTATCTATGTTTCTTTCCTTAATTCAAAGTAGGAACAAAGTAAAAAATTAATGAAATATTCAGTCTAGCACTGATCATCATTACAGAAAAAAATCACTCTACCATCTCTTATTTGAATCAGAATTCTTACAGAAGCAACAAGATTAATGGGAAGACACGTAATTCATTGCATGTTAACTTTGATTGACTTGTGTTCAAATTAATTTATTCTACTCTGGAACTAATTGCTTGTTTTAAAACTCTTTGTCATTCTAAAATTATGGAATAAGACCTTCGGGTTGCTCCATTCTTGATATTTTAGTCAGTGTTTAATGCATAACAATAATGAAGTTTTATAAGTTTATGTTAATCACTTCATTTGATATTTTTATCGGCTGTATATCTCATTCTATCTGTCTTGCAATTGAATATACTAAATTATGTGTTGATAAAAAAACTAATGTGGAAATGTATTAAGAAAACTAAAAAATATTATAATTATTAGGCCTATACATAAACAGTTCTACTTCATTCAATTCTTTATTATTACTCATTTCTTCAAGGAAATTTACCAATCTCTCAGATTCCAATGCAATTACTATTAAATAATATATTTCATTTCAAATACGAGTTAAGGCATTTATCTATTTCATTTATTTATTATATGATGTATATTTTGAGATATGAACGAATTTAGAAACATTTTGTTTCCAACCACTGTGACGTCATTTTGTGAGTAGTTACGGTAGCGATCGCTCAACCATCCTTTCATGCGAATTATTAAAATTTTCTCTGATACCAAAAAAGATTGCGGCCATAGTGCATAATTATTTATTACGCACTACGTTTACCTACGTACTACGAAAACGTACGTACAAATTATTAGCTCTATCAAAAACTAAGAATCAAAATCTGCATCAGTAAACCTCTAAAATTAAAATTCATTTTACTTCTAATAGCAATTATAAAATATGAATTGTTTTATTTCTATAAAGAGTGTTCCAGAACTCCCTAAAAATATTCTAGGTCATTGTTTCTGGGTAAGAAACATTTCTAAATATTATTTTCAAACTGCCAAAAAGTCCTTAGTTACACAGATGCCATTTTGTTTTTCCACTTACTATTTTCTATAAATAATGGCTCAACATACTGAAGTGGAACTTTGCACAAACATTTATGACATCTAAAAAAACTGAACTACAAAAAATTATGACAATTAATCAAATTCATAAAACAAAATGTTGGCCGTTCAAAATTTTATTCCCTCAATAAAAAAATACAAGAATAACTTGTTTAGTAAATTTAATTACAAATCGATTGGCATCTAATTTTTTAAGACTGGACAAATATTAGGTGAGATATGGCAGCTTTTTTAGTGATAGGTGACCGCCCCAGCAGCATACCTTGGCGTCCACTGCAACAAACCTCTGGCAGTCAGTCACCTATCACTAAAGGTAGGCACATAGTGAAGAGGGAACCGGTCGTAGCAGATAGAAGTACCTCCTTAAACACAAATACATCTCATGTTATGGGGCGCCCCCATGGTGAAGAGGTCGAGGTAGAGGTAAACATCTTCGATCTCTACTACTACCTCTTTACTATGCAAGTACCCAAAGCTGCCATATGTCACTCAATGCTCGTTCAATTTTGAAAAATGGTGTGTCAGTCGATTTATATTTGAATTTTTTGAAAAAGTTATTCTCGTTTTTTTCTGGTAAAATCGATTTTTGTTTATTGAGGAAATAAAACTATGAACAGCCGATATTTTATTTGATTAATTTTCATAATTTTTTTGTTGTGTCTAGCATCATAAATGTTAACGTCAAGTTTCACATCCGTATGATCAGCCATTAATAGTAAGTGGAAAAAAATGGTGGCTGTATAAGTAATTATGGATTTTCGGGATTTGAAAATAATATTTAGATATGCTTCTTACCCAAGAACAACACCCTAGAATATTGGTAGGGAGTTCTGATACACTCTGAATATTATTGGTTTGAAATTCATAATATGATTTGTTATTTGAGGCTGAGTCTGAGAACATGGGGGATGCTGAGTGGAAGAATGCTGAGTCTGTGTATGCATTCACCGTCAATGATATTCAGGGCAATCCGGTGTCGTTGGAGAAATACAGGTGAGCTTCACAAAAGTAGCAATTGACATAAATTCGATGCTATTTTCCAAGATCGTAGTTATAATTATCTTGTTAACTTTTAATTGTATTTGTATATATATATATATATATATATATATATATATATAAATTTTGGTGTAAATCTGTTATCAAAAATCAATATATATGTAAATACCATTGCTCGCCGTTCTGGTTTTTCATTTCATATAGCGCGCTCTAGAACCGTAAGTCATTATAACTTTCCTCTAAATAGACCTCAGAGAATCTTTAATCATTGTTCGGAGCATTTAGACGTCTTCTGGTTCTCCCCCTCCAAATTCCGTAAGATCTCATATAACTTGGTTGGGTATCATGTGATCTGTCTTTTTGTGATTGATTTTATAAAATTTCTATTATTATTAATTTGATTATTCATTCTTGGTTTTACACAGACATCCTTTCTCTCTTCATTCTTTCTTCTTCTTTTTTTCTCTTTTTATTATTACTTGTTTCTATTTTGTTTAATAACTATTCTTATAATCAATTATTATTGTTTACGATTACTTCAATGATTATTTGTATTCTTTCATATTAATTGTATATTTCTTCATTTTTTATCTTCTTGTATTCCAAATTGTAGGCTATAATGTGTTGAAAATATTGTATTGTGTGAAGGAGGCAAAATGGGTTTGTCCTGTTGTCTCCATTAATAAAATTATTATTATTAAATGGTTTAAATCGTTTAAAAACACCAAAATAGTATAGATTTCAAGATAGTTCAAAATATCAACTCTTCTGCTTCTATGATTAAATTAATGTTGTTCACAAAGCCACATGAACTTCATTGAACTTTTTAATAGAAATTTGAAAATATTTATTGTATTATTTCTGTAAAGGGTGTTTTAGACTCTTTCTACCAATATCCTAGAGCATTGTTCCTGGGTAAGAAACATACCTTAATATATTTTTCAAACTGCCCGAAAATCCTCAGTAATCACGCAGCTGCCATTATGTTTTTCACTTATTATTATTTTTTTAAATAATGGCTGAAAGTAAGGAAAACAAGTTTTTCTTCTAAAGAAGCCTTTGAAAAAACACAAAAACTCCAATTTACGGGCTTGTCAAACTGGAATAATTAGACATAGACAATATTATGAGAAACTACGGTAGGACATAGACAATATTATGAGAAACTACGGTAGGCTACAGATGAAAAAAGCCAATAATTTAGGATATAATTCAATTAATTGTTGATCAGGTCTTCAACCTATCGGGTTCATACAATTTAATGCATCGAAATTGTAAATTCTATAAACTGTTTGACATTCACCTTTGAAACCGATCCTGTTTCGGTTTAATAATATCCAGTGCTCCAGTCTAGTGATATTTTCTACTTTTAAATTTCAATTTGAAATTATTGAAAGTATTTTTTCTTTTGTTTCAGAGGACATGTACTTCTGATTGTGAATGTTGCATCAAAATGTGGATTTACAGCTAGCAATTACAAGGAATTGGCAGAATTGGATGAAAAATATCGTGAATCAAAAGGTCTTCGCATATTAGCCTTCCCTTGCAATCAGTTCAGCAACCAAGTAATTATTCTCCTGATATGCTCTTAATTAAATTCATATTTTATACATATCAATTCATATCTTATCACATCTACTTTGTTTAGTCAACTTCATCCTCATTACTTTGGAATCATGAATTGAGTTTATACACCCATAATATATTACTTGAGTGGGCAAGAAAAGGATACATATGAAATAAAATTCATATATGGTATTTGTAGCCATATTCTCCAATATATCTATATTTCTATAATTTTCTGAGTTATGAAAGTGTTTAGCCTAAATTCTAGTAGCATATTGAATGAGATATGCATTTTTAATTAATGTAGAGCTTGATTTTTAATGTCTAACATGTATTATTTTGTCAAAAAAATGTTGACATCAACGTTTGGTTGTTGTAGGAACCTGGTTCGGCTGAGGATATCGTCTGCTTTGCCAAAAAGAAGAACGCAAACTTTGATATGTTTGAGAAAATTGAAGTCAATGGAAGGGACGCCCATCCTTTGTGGAAATACTTGAAGCTCAAGCAACCTGGAACGTTTGGAGAGTAAGTGAATTATTTTATCGTCAAATTCAATAATCCATTATTGAAAATACACACCTCAAACTTTTGCCTCATACAATGTGACGAAGGTAGCCGGGAGATTTCAAATATTACGGTTGGTAGCACTGTAAAGCCTGCAGTTGCTCCAAATTTTCCACAATTGATGTGAACGCATTGCCATTCAGAAATAATGTATCATTGGATTGGTATGAAACGTTCAATAGGTATGATAGCATTTTTTTAAATGCTGGTGAGACCAATGGTAACCGTGTGTCAATTAAGTTCAATGCCCTGTGATGATTCTCGGATAATGAGCGCCTCAAGATACCCCATGACTCGTTTGGGCTTTTTGTGTCGCATTGGTGTCCTGACTAAACAAGCTTCTTGAATATTCTATCAAATACATTTTAAAAACAAACTTTTTGTAGGTTAGTATTAGCCTTGAGAAGCAAGCTCTTTCGTGGATATTTCTTTGATCTTGAAAGTTTTTTCATTTAATGGCTACTTCATCTCAGATCAAACGGCTCAAGTTTCAAATTATAGCAATAACATAAATTAATAATATGAAGCCCAGGTTTCTCAATTATTATAGTGAGACTAGGCTTTAAAAATTATGCAAGCCATTGGAAAATACAGACTGGTTTTATTTAAAATTGGAAGAGACGGATGCTAATGAGCAATTCAACTTATCTTCAAAGCTCTAAGAGAAAAATTCAATAAATGATGTCCCGTTATGAGTTCAAGAAAACATAATAGTCAGCATAAGAAAAGGTTCAACTGGGCTACTGAGAAACTATTTCAAATAAGAATTATGATTAGGTGGGAAACACACATGTTACAAAGGGCTGGATGTAGACTATGCGTTAATCAATAGTCAAGAGATTGTATGATGTCAAGGTAGAGGAAGCAAAGAAGAAGTATTTTGGGAACCTATCTCCACATCGAATTACATATCGCAAATTGGAAAATAATGAATCACTTTTGGGGCACAAGGGTGGAACTCGAAGTAATATTAACTGGAATTATAATGGAAAATTGACTGCTAATGATACTGAAACAGCTTGTGCTTCAAATGAATTTTGTACCCTAGTTGGATCCAAGAAAAGGACAGGTAGCAGGGGTTAATACATGCCCACAAATTTTTATCAAGAAGAGAGTATTTTCCTTAAACCTACCAAATCAAGTCTAGATCTTGCAAAAGCATTTGACTCTGTGGATAGACTGAAGCTTTTGAGAAAAATGGAGCTCTATGGAATCAGAGATGGTTCATTGAGGTGGTTTGAGAGTTACTTCCAGAGCAGGAAACAGTCAGTTTATATAAATGGAATTGGTAGTGACTCTATGCCCGTTGATTATGGAGTTATACAAGGAAGCACACTAGGTCCTATACTATTCCTAATTTATATTAATAATATAAGTAAATTGCAGTTGAATGGCAAACTGTTACTGCATTGGTTTCCTGTGGACGTACTTGGCGGGACGCTTTCAGTGAGGCCTCAAAAGACCTTTTACATGTGAAGAAGTGGCTCGATCAAAATAAACTCACACTCAATGTTGTTAAAACCAAATATTTGCCAATATATTTTATGAAAAATAGTATGCCAGTTCAAGAATGTCTCAAGCTTCACTCATGTAATGACCACCTGTCACTTACCTGTAATTGTGAGACGCTTGAACAGGTGGAAAAATACAAATATCTTGGAGTCTTCATAGATTGCAGGCTTTGTTGGACTCCTCATATGGAATACCTCAAATGTCGCATTCGTAGACTAATATATGCCTTTCGACAGTTGAGGGAGGTTCTTTCAGTCAATCAATTGAGAAGGACATACTTCGCCTATGTTCAATCAATTATAAATTATGGAATCCTGGCCTGGGGTGGAGCATCCTCGTTCACTTTGAAAGCTGTCGGAATCGCACAGCGAGCAATCATAAAGATTTGCTTGAACCAGGATAGTCGCTATCCGACAGAACTGGCCTATCAAGAATTTCAGGTCCTTGATGTGCGACAGCTATACATAAAATCACTTTTAATTTTCATCCGAAGTAATAAAAATGCAATATTTAATCCTCTTATCCATCCCTATCAAACACGAAATATGAATATATTTGGAATTCTACAACCCAGATTAGTTAGCAATTGCAATAGATTTAATAGTCATTACATATGCCACATTCTTTATAGAAATATACCCGCCTACATAAAGCAAATAGAACCCCTTAGCCTTAACATATACAAACGATTTTTAAATATGTGGTTATTTGAAACCGGCAGGGATGTCGCTGATCAGCTCATCTACTCCTCTTACCGATTTTGATACTATGTATATATTTTTCTTGTATTCATCATCATGTATATGAATTAGATAAAAATCTTATCTATCATCATCATATTATATGAAAGTATATACTGTATATCATCAATATATTGCTCATAATTTATCATTGTTCAAGTTCTAAATTTTATTTTGTGTGCCATGTTAAAGCTATATACCATAATAGTTATATTGTACTACTTCAATTCAAAACATATACTTTCTCCACTACATTTAACCAACTTTTATTTTTCAAATTATACTGTATTGTAAATATTTATAATTTTCTTTTTAGTATCAATTGTTTGTCATTAGAACTCTTTCCCCACACACAGACTTGTCTATGTGGGGAAAATTTACAAGTATTTATATTATTTATACATGTGTACTGTATTTGTAATGATTTCTGTGAATAAACTCAATTTGAATTTGAAAGTGAGGTGATTGATGTAATTAAGTCATTAAAGAATAAATCATGTATTGGTTACAATGAAATTCCAATTCAAGTCCTAAAGTATCACTGAACCTATTGCTCAAATTATCAATCCTCGTTTTCCCTGATGCACTAAAAATAGAGCAATGGTGATTCCCATTTTCAAAAAAGGAGATGAATTAGATGCCAACAATTATCGTCTTATACCAATTTTGTCAGCCTTATCAAAAATATTTGAGAAAATTCTGTTTACAAATAGTAATGAGCTTTCTGACGAAAAATAAACTTATTATAATTCTTTCTCAAAATGGATTTATTCCAGGCGAAGTGACAAAAACTGCTTTAATAGGTATTTTTAAGCAATTAATATCGGATGTTGAAGATGCAAAATTTGCATGTGGGGTGATGATAGACTTGTTTAAAGCTTTAGATTGTGTTGATTATCTTTATTTTCTCATTTCTATAATAAATTAGATCTGCTTTTCCTAGAGGAAATGAAACATTCCTAAATAATTCAAAATAGCTGAAACTTTACACTATTTTCTCTTTTTTTATTTTGTGTTCAATTTGGTAGTATTTCGAAATTTAATTTAAACGTGGACTACGACTAAGCCACGTTTCGGAAAGCCAATTTTCTGACTCCAGCTGTTTACAGTCTAGAACTTAGCTAAATCCCGAGCTCGGAAACCGGCCCTTAGTGTAAATAAAAATAAATGTAATATGATTATGTTTGAAAAGCTAAATCCCGAGCTCGGAAACCGGCCCTTAGTGTAAATAAAAATAAATGTAATATGATTATGTTTGAAAATAAGTCTGATATTTCAGCCTATTTTCGTTGTTGAATCTCAACCTATAGAAAGTTCGAAATCAGTGAAAATACCTGGAATGCTTCTGGACAGCATGCTCACTTTCGTGCCACATATAGAAAATCTCATCAGTAAAATCTCAAAAAGAAAATTCTTATTGCGCACTATAGTCAAAGTTACTCCTGTTACTGGAAAAAAAAGTTTAGAAAAAAAATTATCATACAGAAAAAAGCTTTTAGATGCCTTGTTGAACTTGAATTTGGTCAATCTTGTAGAGCTTTCGTGACTCAGGTTATTCTAACTGTGCCTTGCATCATCTATTCATCAACTACTCTTGCTAACATAATGATGATAAAGAAAAGTTTTCAACAAACTCACAGTTTCATTACAATACTAGAGGCAAGGGGAATTTGTGTTTTGTCTCACACAGGTTAAGGCTTTTTGATTGAGAAGCTGAGTTATATGGGAGCCAAGCTCTTCAATCGATCAACTGCCATCTGTAATCAAGGATAGAAATTGCAAATATATCAAAATGGACGTATTCTTCTTGTACAAGGGGCATTTTTTAGTGTTGAAGAATTTTTTGAAAATTGAACCTTACATAATAATTATAAGAAAGCTTACCAATCATACTCCTATTGTACAATGATTGATTTAGTCGCCTACTTTATAGCATTTTTTATTTACTTTACATTTTGACGATACACTATTTGAGCAATCTCTTTGTACTGCAATGTGTAAATAAAGAATTTTATTGATGTTTGATTTTGCAGTAAAATCAAATGGAATTTTTCCAAGTTTATTGTGGATAAGGAGGGACAACCAGTTGCAAGATTTTCGCCTAACACTGTTCCGAGTGTAAGTATTAGATTATTTTATATTTTTAATTTATTTATACACAAATTATCAAAAACTTTTTTTCATGTTATGTTACTTTAAATTGAATAAAAAGACTAAAAAATTGCCAAAACCACAGATTTTATTGAAAGTAGAAAGACTGGTTTCGGTTGTTACACTGTTATCAATCTCTGGTAAACTAAAACTAAATACAAAAACAGCATAATTTATGCCGCTATTGGTCAAGAACATGAACGCCTGGCCCAGCTAGACACTCCCCTCCCACTTAACGGTGCATGGAATAGAAACGTCACAAAATGGAGGTTCAAGTAACAGACCCGCTATGATAACCAAATTTACTTGTAGTACAAAATAAAATAAAACCAGAGAAAACAAGTAAAATATAATATAACATTAACGTAAATAGAAACACACTATCGACTAATGTAAGTCTTTACCTCATAGTTTAAGCCTACAAAGCTAGAATTAATTGAAAGTTGTCTGTTGATTTTACTTGATAATCTATCCACCATAATTTATTCATACCCATTTGTGACTGCTATCTCCTTTGTCATGGGCCTCACAACTGTTCTAAATCAGCCGGGACCGTTTCTGTAACACTTGAGTTTTACTGAGTTTACTTCAAATTTTCATTGCCGCTTCAATTCAAACTATCCCGAACGTGGCTGCCAATGGCATCGATAAGAACTATTATCTTATTATTTTGATTTCGATGGTTCCTTACCCAAAAATCAGCTATTTTATGATGAGTTTCCAGTAGATATGTTTTATGAGCAGTTGTAAAAAAATTATATTAGATATTTGTGATTGATATAAACCATCATTAAAATTCACTCTATCCTTCAGTTCTGTTACAAAATCCTGTCTGCACACTTGATGTTATGGCCGATCCATAAGGTGTTTAAGGTACTTGAAGTACCTACAGTCAAGATGAATGTTGACTCCCAGATTGGGAAATCACTATCAAACTTATGGAATCACAATGACAATATACTTAATCTTTTTCCATTATCACACGATTTGGTTTTTGATCATTAGTTGAAATCGGGCGATAAGTTTGAGCGTCTGCACCAGCCTTCAAATCAATTTCAGAACAGCTAATTTTTCTACATATTTATTCATTTTGATCCAACATGAAATATCGGTAAGATGGATCAAATCCATTGAGCCATTTTTAATGTATGATTTACTTTTCTGATGTTTGATTAATATCCGTTTATCTATTTCTTTTTTCACAGAAAATTGTTCCATCGTTGGAGAAATACTTCTAAAGAATTAAATGTCACAAAACAGTAATGTGTGAAGACTGATAAGTTTCTATTAATATGATTTAGTTTGCTAGAGTTGTATAATAGAATTCTATGTGAAGGGTGATTTGAGTATTCGGTTTCTGTTTTCTTCTCAATTTTCTCAAATGATTTACGATTTAAAAAATAGTTGAATTTTCTATCAATCATTTTATTTCACTTGTCATTTTCAAATTCCTTTTTTATAAAGAAACAAATCCTTGAACTGCATTGAAGTAGTTTGAGCTGTATAGGATAAGTCATGCAACATCTCCAGCATATTAATTTACGCCATTTATTATTCAATTTATTGGAAAATGAGTAAAATGCTATCAGAAATATTCAGGTGTGTTATATCAGAAAATTGTCATCTATCCTCAATGTTGCATTGTTCGCTGTTTTTCAATGTTATTTAATGGTATAATTTTGAGCAATCGTGTTATACGTTTTAAAAAGAGAATATTGGAATATAAAGTGGCCTTCTTCAAGCACTTCTGCCATCAACAATAATGAATCATTAAACATAATTATTATGTATAAGTGTCTTATTTTTAAAGCGTCAATTACAATTTCTAAATGTGTTGATATCTTAGTTTTCTTAATTTCGCCACTACCTATTCCTAGCAGTAATGTAGCATTTTTGGGATATTTCCGTGTCTTTCAAGAATCTGTTGGAACGCTGTTGATGGTGAAACATCATATTCTTATCTTGACTGCAATTTTTTAATAACTTGAAGAAGACTATAATATATGAACGCAAAAACAACAGTAGGCAAGTTATATAACAATGTAATTTGATGGAGCTGTGCACGATGAGCCAAAATGTGTTGGCACCTGGACGGTTGGCTACTACTCACCGCATTGAAATCATGGTCTGTCGCTTTATTCCACTGCCACAGAATTTCCATCTCAAAATAATATTTAGTACTCAATTTGTAATATTTCATTAAGCTTGACTGGAGAAAAATTGATTAAAAAAGCTGAGTTCTGCCGAATTTTTATTTTTCCAATGGCATATAGGCCTACTGTTGAAATTGAAATTTTTCAATAAAATTATTATTTTTTCGAGTAAGGCTGGAAACACACAAGGCGTTTTTGCTCTGGTACTGTAGCGTACGAGTCGGTGGCTTGGGCAATGTAATTTGATGGAGCTGTGCACAGGCCAGTAATACTTGCGGCAGGCGTGTCGCATTTTTGTCAGTTCTGCTCTTCGCACTGGCAGACTCGGCACTACAAGGACGAATCGCCAATTGCTCGATATGCCGCTCAGTGGCATTGTGTAATTGAAAAATGTGGAAGTGACACATAACACAGCTACATTTCGATTGTTGTATAAATTAGAATTGGAACTGTTTTGGGGGTAAGCCTGTAGTACTCTTCTGAAAGTTGTGTGATTCTGAATGATTAAATGAATGAGCCGCCCTGTGTGTCCATACAAACGTCTAATCGAGCGGCAGACGAGTGCAGACCACACGGATAGATTAAAAACTCTTGAAAACTTAGAAAAAAATCGTGAAAACCCCTGTTTTTGACAACATTTTCACCATTTTATCCGCCATCTTGAATTGCATCAGATCGAAATTGTTCATGTTGGATCCTTATATTGTAAGGACCTTGAGTTCTAAATTTCAAGTCATTCCGTTAATTGGGAGATGAGATATCGTGTACACAGACGCACATACACTCATAAGCTGTGTACAAGTTAAGTAGATAGGAATAAAACGTCTCATTCAAACTCAGACAAAGAATGATTGTTTATTTAATCAACATCATAATCTTAGCTGTCTCCATAGAGATAGTGAAAGACGTCAGCTGAGGCTTCCGTAACTACCCCCCTCCAGTCTTTACTATCTCTATTATAGAGATGTAAATAGAACTCATAAAAACAAAACATGGAAAACAACATAATAAAAACATTTTGGAAATCTTTCCTTACTCATCTTCATTATAGTTCCTTTTCGATCTTCTAATCTCACTCAAATGCACAATTTCATGTCTACCTCGTCCATTGTTGTGTTGCTTTTTTACCTCCACTCGGTTCCTATGTAGTAGATCAATCACTTCATATGGTCCAACAAATCTATGATCCGATTTCGTTCTCTTGTGATGATTTTTCTTGAAGATTATGTCACCTACTTTTATTTTATTCATGTCTTCAGCCACCTCCAAATTATACTTTTTTGTCCTCCGAACTTTCTCGTTCATGATTTTTCTCTCCACTTCTCTATGCTCCTCTGGATGCTCAACTAACTCAAATGGTGAAAAATTTGTTGAAGAATAATAATAATAATAATAATAATAATAATAATAATTTCTCTGGATGTTGGACGACACATCCAGAGGAGTTTATTCATAAATTCATACATTACATATTTTTTTCATATATTTTCAATAATATAACAATATTCAGTGTTTACAAAAATGATACCTCACTATATAATATATGTGTCGAGGTTATCATCAAATTAATACTAATTTATGCTACAACAGATAATACAAAAATTCCAAAAATCTAAAACTATATCTATTACCCTAAGCATCACCTAGTACAAAGATACTAAACCGAGGTACTATTTTCTACATATAAATTACCTTATTTAAAAAGAATACTGCTTAAATCTAAATCCTACTTACTATTAGTTCCTCACTACTTTGTATCCCAATACTGAATAACCAATGTCTAATTTTCTTTTGAACCTACTGAAATTTTCCTCTCCTTTGATTTCTAATGGTATTCTATTAGATATTGTAGGCCCTAAATATCCTAGTGATCTTTGCCCAAACGCTGTATTCATTCTTGGTACTTCTTGATTGTAACGTTCTCTTATTCTAGTATTATGGCTATGATTTATGATATGGTTCCTATTTTGATGTTTTTTCATATACCCTAATAACAACAATATATACAATTGCCTAACGCTGAGTACTCTATTTTCTATAAATAATTCTACAGTTGAAAACTGGATTTCCTGTTTCCCATTATTTTCAAAATGCGTTTTTGAGTTTTAAATAATGGATCTATAAAACTGAAGTTAGCTGCACCCCAAACCAACAGACCGTACCTTAAAAGAGATTCAACTAATGTTAAGTATACAGTTTTTAACATTTCTTTGTCTATGATACGCCTTAATTGATAGAATTTGTATATAAGCTTCCTTATTTTGGCAGTTGTATATGTTATGTGTTTGTTCCATTTCAATGAATCATCGACTATTATTCCTAAATACTTTATATTGTCAGAGCGTTCTATTAGTGGGCAATTACAATTATTGTTACAATTTCTATCACAATTATGGAGCTTCATTGTTGTCATGTGTGGTTTTGTGCTATTTGTTAAAGAAAAAGCTAAAAATTTTGTTTTTTCTGAATTCAATGACAATAAGTTATTTCTTAACCAACTAGTGATTTTTGTGAGTTCTATCTCTGCTGTTTGGAACACTTCTTCCCAGTTTTTTCCTTGAAAAAGGAGTGCTGTATCGTCAGCAAAGGCTATAACTCTACCTTGAATTTGAATGGAGCACAACTCATTTGCAAAGATCGAATACAAAATTGGTCCTAAAACTGTTCCTTGAGGTATTCCAAACTTCATGGAACCCTCTGCACTCATATGGTTCTCAACCTTTGTTTTTTGCTGTCGATTGCTGAGGTAGGATCTGAACCATTCAAGTGGCACTCCTCTTATACCTATTGCCTCAAGCTTTTTTATTAATAAGTCATGGGAAACAGAGTCGAAGGCCTTTGCTAAATCTAAAAATACTGCTAGACATTTATTCTTTTCCTCTAAATTGCTAGTTACAAATTTTGATAATTCTAGTACAGCTAATTCTGTACTTATACCTTTGCGGAAGCCAAATTGGTTAGGAGAAAGAATATTATTAATTTCTAAAAAGCTTATTAATCTTGATTTAACTAGTTTTTCTAAAATTTTTGATACATTGCTAATCAGTGAAATAGGTCTATAATTACTAATAATTAGTTTATCGCCTGCTTTATGTATAGGTCTGACACAGATTTGCTTCATTGCTCTTGGAAAAGTACCATATAACAAGCTCAGATTAAAAATATGAGTTAAAGGCTTAGAAATTAAATCTTTTATTCCTTTCAAGGTCCTGTTATCTAATCCATCTAGGCCTGGTGCACTATTGATGTGTAAAGAATCAATTGTGTTTATTATTTCCTTTTCATCTATGGGGAAAAGAAACATATTACTCTGTACATGCAATTCTGGTAAATTATCTGCTATAATTTCGTTAATATTTTTATTCAGACTCTCAGATATTTTGTTAGCCATACTCTCTCCAATATTAACAAAGAAATTATTTACATGACTCAATAGTTCTCTAGGATTATCTTTCAGTGTGACTATGTCACCATTAATTTTCAAAGCATTCATGCTTTGCATTAATGTATGCTACTATTATATGCCAGAATAGCTCTTGCCATTGCTTCTTCCCCACAGATGTTTCTATCAACTTCTAATAAGTGGAAATGTTCAGTTAGCGTGCTATGTAAACGTTCCATCATTCCATGAGATTGCGGATGTCCTACTGTAGTGAAGTGGCTGTCGATACCAAGTTCCTCTAAAAGTTTTTTGATCCGATTGTTGTCGAATTCTTTTCCTTTATCCATTAACAACATGTTGGGAGTATTGAAGAGCCCAAAAAATGCTAGTAAATTTTGTTCCATGCACTTGGCTGTTTTATTCTTTAAAATCCATGCAGAAGCAAGCCTTGTAAAACAATCGATTGTAGTAAGATACTTCAGTTTATTGTAATAGAAAATGTCAACTTGAATTATTTCTGCTGGTCTTGCGGGAGTAGGTGTGACCATCTGAGGCGTCTTGTAAGGCTTTCTGTCATATTTTGCTATATTGCATGCTGCACACTTTCCCAGCACATTTCTTATTGTTTTGGCCATATTCAGCCAATAATACTGCCGTTTCAGGTGTTGCAACGTTTCCTTTTCCCCTCTATGGTTGGTCCTTCCAATGTGATATTGTTCTACAACTTCTTGTTGTTCTCTTCTATCTTCAACTGTTTTAACTTGTCTATCACAAATTATCAAGTGTATTTTTGAGTCCCAGCATTCATCTTTATGAAAGCTCTTATTTTATCAATAAAATCTTTTTCCTTGGAAAATATAAAATAAACTTTCCCCCTTACCATCAACTGCTTTATTGTATGTTTCAGTTCATCATCTGTCGCCTGAGGGCCAATTGTAATTGTATAAGTATGAATTGGGCCATAACGATGAGTAGTTTTTGTTATACCTCCAAAGTTTTGTCTTTCAAGAATTATTTTATTACGTTTATCATTTATAATGCAATTTTCCATCACTTCCAAATTAATTTGCTTCACTTGTAGAGGATTTATATTCCGAGATAAACAATCAGCAACTACATTATCTACTCCTTTAATGTGTTGAATTTTGAATGAGTAAACAGCCAATTTTTCTTTCCACTTGGTTATCCTGGCGGATGTTTCTTTCAGCTTATTCATCCATAAAAGTGGCATGTGATCTGTTCTTAGCACAAATTCATTTCCGTAAAGGTATGGTCTAAAATTCTCAACACACCATGCAATAGCAAAAAATTCCCTTTCAATTGTACTATAACGCCTCTCGGCCGGAGTAAGTTTCCTGCTTGCAAAAGCAACCGGTTTCTCATTTTGGGATAGTACACCTCCTATTGCTTCCCCACTAGCATCTGTTGTTAATGTAAAGGGTTGTTGAAGATTTGGAAACTGAAGTATAGGCGTTGAACAAATTGCTTCTTTACACTTTTCAACTGCTTGGATAACATCTGATGATATGTGGAACTTCACACCTCTTTTTAATAAGTTTGTTAATGGTTCAGTCATCTGTGCAAATTTGTGAATGAATTTTCTATAATAGCCGACCATGCCTAAAAATGTTTTTATCTCTTTCAAATTCTTTGGAATTGGAATGTCTTTTATTGCACCAATTTTCTGGCTGTCAGGACGAACTCCACTTTCCGAAATCACATGACCCATGAATTTCACTTCAGATTGACACAAGTTAGTTTTTTCCTTTGACAGCTTGAGGCCAAACTTCCTTATTCTTTCAAATAACTGTGTGAGATGTGCTTTATGATCTTCGAGATTCTTGCTGAACACAATGATATCATCCATGTAGATTTGTATTGCTTCTTCATTTATGTCTTCTAAAAACTCATCCATCAGCCTTTGAAACGTTGGTACTGCGTTTTTCAACCCAAAAGGCATCCTTGTAATTTCATAATGTCCTCTCTCAAAGCTACATGCTGTCTTCTCCATGTCCCTTGGATTCATTCTTATTTGATGGTATCCCGACTTTAGATCTAGAGTGCTGAAAACTTTAGCTCCGTGCATTCTGTCAATCATATCCTCTAGCCTTGGAAGGGGATATCTCTCCAACTCTGTTTGATCATTTAAAACTCTGAAATCTACAACCACCCTATGTTTTGGCGGTTCTCCAGGGGAAGACTTTTTTGGTACAACCCATAATGGATTACAAAATGGAGAGATAGACTTTTTTATAATGCCCTGTTCTAGCATATCCTTAATGTGTTCTCTAATGATTTTTTTCATTCCATGTGGATACCTTCTGGCTTTTATAAATATTGGTTTTGATGACTTTAATTGAATTGAGTGCTGAACTCTCCCTGTTGTTGTCAGACTCTCTCCTTCATTATATAAAGTGTCCTTATACTTTTCCAGCATATAGAATGCTAATTTTTCTTGTTCCTTGTCTATAAATTGTTCATTACAATTTCCTCTCACAATGGAACCCATTAGTAAATGTTTTTCTTTAGCAATTGAATTTTTCGATTTATAATTTCTATCCCCCAACTTGATTATCCATTGACCATTTATATTGATAGGAGCAGCTCCAAGATCTCTCATCATATCACAACCAATTATCACATCATACTTGTTGTTCATTATTTCTGTTGATACATGAACTCTCATAATTTTTTTAAAACCAATCAATCCAAACAGATTTAAATCTACTTCCCCTTTTAAAGCTTTTCTTTCTGTCAAAGTTAACATTTCACAAGAACACCCTTCTATTTTCAAACTATGATCAATTTTTATTAATGCTTCTTCCGAAATTATTGTACTGTCCGATCCTGTATCATACAAGCAATAAACATCCCAACTCTTCACATAAAATATAGGTAGCTCTCCTTTTTTGCAATCCACTTTTTGTTCCTTGCTACCTATATTCCTCATCCGAAATCCTCAATCTTTATTCCTACCTTTCTTTGTCGATAATTTGGTTGATTTATTTTCCTTCAATTCAGGCCAGTCTTTTTCATTTTTCTCTCGATATTGACTTTCATAACGGTAACAGCTATTTTCACTATCTGAGGAGTGAGTTAAACTCTCTCCATCAGAACTACCTTCCAAATTTTTTTTGCGATTTTCCTTCTTCCTCAAAGCATTGACTTCTCTTCTTCCAAAATTCTTTTTTGGGGTAACTTCCTTTCTATAAATGTAAGGACATTCTCTGGCAAAATGCCCTTCTTCCCTACACTCCCAACACTCGTTTCGTGCTAATTTCCCTTCTCTTTCTTTTCTATTTCCTTTCCCATTAGTAACCAATCCCTTTACATCAGTTCTCCATTTCTGGTTCGATCTGTTACCATAAACAGGAGAGGTTCTACTATTAAGTGAATATCTTCTCTTATTCTCAACCACTCTCCAATTTGAGTGTCTATGACTAGCTTCTTTCCAATAAGACTCCTCATCTTTGACAATTTGAATAGTCTCTTCTAAAGACTGAGGTTTTGCAATTTTCACACTCGTACATACTCGCTCCGAAGCTGCTCTTAACAAAACTTCCATTGATAACTCTTCATAGATTTTATTTCTCCATACCCCTTCCTCTTTAGTATTACACGAATCTAAAACTTTCGATTTCAATTCTTTAACCATTGCGATAACCGATTGGCAAAACTACCAATTGACTCTCCCAAATCACGATTCAATTCCAACACTCACATTGCCATTGCAGAGACTGATTTCCTTGCACCTGCATAACGTTCTTTAAGGGCTTTTTTAACATCCTCCCAAGATGAACTGAACGATACTCCCAAATCAACCATAATTGATGTACTTATTCTAGACAAGAAAAACGAATGCAGGTTTGTAGTTGTTAATTCATCAAAATTGCTGTCAATAATTTGAGAATGGATGGCATCCATTCTCTCCAAGAATAGACTAAGTTCTTTTACCTCTCCTTGGAACTCCTGAATTGATCCGATCAAATTCATGAGACATTTCACGTCCATAAGTGGTGGTTCTTTCCCGGTAATTTCAATATTTGATGCAATTTCCTTTTCCTCCTTGGCATTTTCAAAATCTATCCGAAAATTCCTATTAACTTCAACTAAAAATACTAAATAATATTTTGGTTTCGGCACCAGTTAAGTAGATAGGAATAAAACGTCTCATTCAAACTCAGACAAAGAATGATTGTTTATTTAATCAACATCATAATCTTAGCTGTCTCCATAGAGATAGTGAAAGACGTCAGCTGAGGCTTCTGTAACTTACACATATATGTGCTTCCAACCCGCACCGAGCACGCTCCGCCCTCGTACCGCCCTCGTTCCTCCATCGTACCGCAGTCGCACCCATCATGAACGTTATGGAAGATGTTAGCTCTTCTTGCGTTCTCCGGTCAAACCACTCTTGCACCCCGGTCGATCATCAATTGCTCTGCTGGAATGACGTTCGGTTGCGGAGCAGAGCGAAAGTCTGTATGCACCTTAACACACACACACACACACACACACACACACACACACCACACACACACACACACACACACACACCACACACACATACAGACCACTACCCAAAAACCACTTTTTTGGACTCAGGGGACCTTGAAACGTATAGAAATGTGGAAATTGGGGTACCTTAATTTTTTTCAGAAAGCAATACTTTCCTTACCTATGGTAATAGGGCAAGGAAAGTAACAGATCTACCGACAGCTGTTGGATGACGCAATGATTATAACAGCTGATTTTTATTTCTGTGTGTTATTTCCAGCTCACAAATCTTCTTCCATAAGGATTACATGTAAATTTTGAAGGACTGTAGGAAAGAGTCCTGAAGTCTGATCATAAATTTGATAGGCAATAAACCTGCTCCTGAACATAACAAACACAACTAAATAAAAATCATCAAGTTTGGTGCAGTACTTTTGGAGTTTTTGAAGTGTAGACAAACCAACATAATATATATATAAAAATTATGTAAACCTAAACAATTGATGTGCTGACTACTATTTTTGTCAGTACCGCTTAGTGTCACTCACAGTGCTCTCATTTAGTTAGTCTACTCCAGCCACTTGATGTGTTAACTTGTATTTTTCGCTAATAAATTTTTTTAAAAACTGAGTGAATTATGAGTAAAAACTGAGTAAAAACTGAACGTGAACATATTTGGCGCCCGAAGAGGGACCCTGAAGAGTTTTTCGTGAAAATTGTGCTGCTCATTTAACCGCCAGTTTATATTGATCAATTATCAATCACAAGTGATCGCAGAAAATTCGAAAGTCGGGGTTGCAACTGATATGAACCATCATCGAGACCATCAAGTGGAAGAGTTGCTCTGGCTGCAGCTGTATCCAAATCCACAGTTCAAGGTAACACGTCTTCTACATCTACAATCAGTGACAGTAATAGTGAAGATAACAGTGAAAGCACAATGGATAACCCCCTTATTTCAAGACCAATTGCGAAACATCACCTACACATAATACCTGAATATACAGGAAACCCAATAGAACTACCTACTTAGCTTTCTCGAAGTTGTCGAAAAATTGAAAAATGACTATTGTAATAATTGTATCGCGGAAGCAGCAGACAATCATTGGATTCTCCTTCACTATTGTAAAAACAAATTACATGGACCTGCTAAAAATGTAATCCTCAACAGTACAGTAGATGACCTCTCAAATTTGATTGATGTTTTGAAAAGCAACTTTGCCGATAATAGGACAGTAGAACAATTAACTATGGAACTGCTTGCTATGAAATCACACCAAAAAGAACATCCTATTCAAATCATAAATAGACTGCAACAAAAAAGAACCGTGATTATCTCAAGACACAAACTCGATGGACTAACTGGTCCAATTCTTGAAACTATCTCTCAGTTGGATAAACAAATTGTAATGATTTTATTCGAAGGAATCAACCACCAGCTTGGAGCTCACCTACAAACGCTAAGAATCAAAGACCTCAGTGATGCAAGACAGGCTATTATCAATAAGAGTAGTGCTTATTTGAAACATTTAGGATTTACTACTGATGTAACACAAATGAATCAAACTTTCAGTAAATCTGAAGGAAAACAAAACTCGTCAAATTCCAATCAAAATTCGCATCTGAAAAATTTCCATCAGTTTCAAAACCAAAACAATTCAAATCAAAGAAACTTTTCTCAATCTTAAAATTGTGATTTCAATTTCAATCAGAGAAATTTTTCTCAACCTCAAAATCATTTCAATCAGAGAAATTTCTCTCAGCCTCAAAATAATTTCAACAGAGGACAATCCTTTCAAAGTAGATTTCGTAATGGACAAAGTTTCCAAAATCACAACTTCAATCGTAATCCAAATGCAAACTTCAATAATAACCAAAATTTGAATCAAAAATCAAACGATGTGAGCATGAGAACAGTTTCCAACTTTCAAAAGTTTCCAGTACACAATATTGAATCTTCTGAAAATGAGTTTTCCGAATTTGAAAGCATGGATGCTAGAATGAGTTCTATGGAAAATGCTGTAAGTGACCTTTGCGAGAAAATGAATCATTTTTTAGAAGTAGGCTCGAACAACAATCCAAAAACGTAGTATTAGATTTGAATACGATCTCTCTTGATTTGCCTCATATTCATTACAATGATTCACGAATTTTGATCGATACAGGTAGTAAATATAATTTCATTAAACCTCAAATGGTTTCTCCTCAGACAAAAATAATTGATTGTGATTATAAAATTCGTACACCCGCTGATGAATCTAATGGAAAAGGTTGTGTAAATATTAATGTTAAGAATATGCTTGGTGTTGATAAAGATGAAAAATTTTATGTGTACGGTATGATTTTAGCGATAATTATGATGTTCTTATTGGAAAGCAAACATTGCAATGGTTGAAAACAAAAATTGATTTGGAGACCAATTGTCTCATAACGAAAGATTGCACGATACCGCACTGTTAGGAATGAATCATATTGAAATCAACAAGGGTTGGAATGAATTGAAAATTAAAACTAATGTTTGCACTCCATCAGATAAGCTATGTGTTGTTAGTATTTAAGGAATTGCAGTTGTATAATATTGTAACTGATATTGATAGGAATGGTTTTATTGAGATTGAAGATTTTTCTGATTGTGACAAAACGTTGAGTATCGAAACAGTTTCTGTAGAAGAATGTGAATTGTACATGGGTGAGATGATCGATAATCCCCTCTCCATTTACGAAATCACTTCTTTATTGAGAACTGAGCATATGAACTCAGAAGAGAAAGAATGCATTATTAGTACTCTTATGAAATATCCCGAAATAATAAAATTCGAAGGTGATATATTAACTGCTACTAACTTGCTCAAGCATAAAATAGTGACAACAGACGAAGAACCTGTTTATTCAAAAAACTACCGCTATCCTATCTCATTTAGGCAGGATATTAGTAATGAAATAAACAAGCTACTCGAACAAAAGATAATAAGACCGTCTAATTCTCCGTACAACTCTCCCTTATGGGTTGTGCCGAAGAAACCTGATGCTTCAGGAAAACGCAAAGTTCGTCTTGTAGTAGATTATCGGAAATTGAACAACAAAACTAAATATGATAGATTTCCTCTCCCGAATATTGAAGACTTGTTCTCAAAAATCGGTAGAGCAACGTACTTTTCGGCTATTGACCATGTTTCAGGATTCCATCAAATTGAAATGGAACCCGAATCAATACCAAAAACAGCTTTTAGTACTGAAAAAGGTCATTATGAGTTTCTCAGAATGCCATTTGGGTTGAAAAATGGTCCACCTCAATTTCAAAGGATAATGAACTTGATATTTTGTGATTTACCAAATGTTCTTGTATATCTTGATGATATTATTATTTTTAGTGATAGCTTACAATAGCCCAGTCAAATAGTCATTATAATGCGGCCCGACCAAACAAAAATCAAGGTAATTGATTTTTTCGCCACACTTGGATGTAATGAGCTGGTTTACGTGCGTCATATGGAGGCCGAAAGTAATTTATTGTTTTCCGACCAGGCCGGTAAAACTTTACGGCCCTAGGGCTGTAAAATGACCTTGAATAACAGCTGATCGTGTCCGATCTCACAAAAATCATAGAGAGATAATCTCATAACGACTGTAATAATCTAAGTTATATAATTATGTATCGTGAATCGCGGTATTATGTCTATAATATATTTTATAAATTACTGTTTCATAATTTGATATTTATTATTCTGTTTTTGATATCAAACAATAGAATACGATGATATTTCCATAGCCTCAACAATATAAATGTTTGCTGCATTGTCCATTGTCAGAAAGGTACGTATCGCAAGTATTTAAAAGTTAAGAATCGAATTTGAAATCAAAAGTACAATAATTGTATCAATATTTAAAAGTGAGGTAGAGTAATAATTGTCTCTTTTTTATTATCGAATTCCACTTCTTAATGCAATACAATCAACAATAATAATAAGAAAATAAGCAAAGATCTGAAGTTTAAGGTAAGCCTACTGGTGAAACTCAGCCTTGACTGAAAAATTCCTAGTAATTTTTCCGTAATTCATTATTAAAACTTTTAGATAATTTTTCTTCAATATTAAACCATATAGAGAAAACATTAGGCCCACTCAAGATTGAATCTTCGAATGTTTTCTCTATGATTTAACTATTTTCAGAGCAATATTTTGTTGTGAAAATGCCGGCAAACCGGCTTCAAATTCTATACACTATATTATAGTAGCCTACATACGTTACCTGACTTAATTCAGAGTGAAAATTTTATTGTGAGACAGATAATAATATTAATTTTAATAATATAAGTCATGAGCCAAAGTCTGTTGTAGGCCTACGCTTTTTAGGAGTGAAGTAAACTTTTTTAGAAGTCTAGTATTACGTGTATATGCCAAGTGTTATCAGTCAGGCCCATACGTTCAACAATACTCAATGGCCGAGAGCGTAAAGGTGTAACACATCAGAACTCAAAGCTGAATAACAAATAAATATGATCTAGGTTCGAATCTCGGTCAATGACAATTTTTTTTTGTCGATGAATTTCGACTTTTATTAGCTATTTTTTTATATTAGTTACCGTAATTTAAATTTCAATCAATTTTTTAGATATATTTTGAGACAAAACTGTGAAATATGCAATTATATTAATTTTTTCATCACATTATTTCAAAATAGTAATGAAAATTCTATTTATCCATCTATCCATGAGATATTGCACCGGGCGCAAAGCGCGAGCTATAAAAATTCAAACAATTATTCGAAATATCAATAGTATAAAAATATGGTCACTATTGTAAATTATTAATTAGTAATATTGAAATTAATTGACAGTAAAAGTTGTCATAACCAAGATTCAAACTATCAAAATAGGCTGTTTGAATTTTATTTATTTTTCAATTTCTTTTATATTGGGAAGTTTTTTTTTGGTGTGGCGAAAAATAGCGTTCGCAACACGGGCAAAAATGTTTTTCCGGCTCTCGAACGCTTCAAGTTCTCGACTTCGTCTCGAACTTGAAAACCGCGATCTCGAGCCGGAAAACGTACATTTTCGACCCTAGGTGCGAAATATACTATTATTGTTTTAATCGGTCCATTTGGGTATTAGTGAGAGTAATCTATGGTTTCCCACCAAAATTTCTGAAGGCATAACTTTTGGTAGCCTGAAAACCAAGAGATTTTGGTACTTTTTATAGTGTTGTCACGATATCTCCAAAACCAATTGTTGAATCAATATTTTTGCTCTATTCTTTTTTGAAGAGCATTAAATTCTCTACAATTTCATCCCCTAAATATTTTTCTGTCTTCAATAGGAAACGAGTTCTAGCTCGTTGAAAATTGTTAATTTTTTTCAACTTTGCGAAAAATCGCTAAATCCATGTTTTTTCCTTTTCACTTCTTATAAAGTGGTATGTGGTATTTTTTGATCGTAATTAGAGTATTACTAAGTTGTCAATACAATCACTAATTATAGAATTGAAACAAAAAAGGTATATTTTAGGGTGGTGATTCAATTTATGAGGCTCATGATTTAGCGCTAACTTCTTTTGGGTGAATTCAGACCAACTGCTAATTGCTAAAAACGGTCATTGTTGGAAATAAAAAGTGCACGTTATACAGTGTTATAGTGTAGCAGTGGCAGAAGTGATGACGTACAGCATCCTCAGTTGGTGGAAGTCTTGGGAGGCTATGTTTACTCCCAGAAGCATACAGGAGGCACTCTGCTGTTTCATCCTCAACTGGACTATTTTTATGAAATCAACTCTAGTGAATACTTTATAATTTTCACACTATAACACTGTATAACGTGCACTTCTTATTTCCAACAATGACCGTTTTTAGCAATTAACTCATATTTATGAGTATTAGCAGTTGGTCTGAATTCACCCAAAAAAAGTTAGCACCAAATCATGAGTCTCATAAATTGAATCACCACCCAAAAATATACCTTTTTTGTTTCAATTCTATCATTAGTGATTGTATTGACAACTTAGTAATACTCTAATTACGATCAAAAAATACCACATACCACTTTATAAGAAGTGAAAAGGAAAAAAACATGGATTTAGCGATTTTTCGTAAAGTTGAAAGAATTAACAATTTTCAACGGGCTATAACTCGCTTCCTATTGGAGACAGAAAAACATTTAGGGGATGAAATTGTAGGGAATTTAATGCTCTTCAAAAAAGAATAGAGCAAAAATATTGATTCAACAATTGGTTTTGGAGATATCGTGAAAACACTGTAAAAAGTACTAAAATCTATTGGTTTTCAGGCTGCCAAAAGTTATGCCTTCAGAAATTTTGGTGGGAAACAATAGATTACTCTCACTAATACCCAAATGGACCGATTAAAACAATAAAATCGATTACCTACCTTAATTATTGTTTGGTCCGATGTACTATTTGATTGGGCTACAAGAGCACATGAAACACCTGAACGTTGTATTCAAACGATTGAAAACTCATCAACTAAAAATACAATTGGACAAGACCGAATTCTTTAAGAAAGAACTTCTATTTCTAGGTCACATAGTTTCGAAAAAAGGCATTCAGTCTAATCCTGAAAAAGTAAAAGCAATAAAAGATTTTCCCGTTCTACAAACTACTAAACAAATAAAACAATTTTTAGGTTTGACAGGGTACTACAGAAAAATGATAAAAGGATTCGCTAAAATAGCTCAACCATTAACTAACGCATTGAGAAAAACATCCACTATAAACCCAAAAGATCCTAAATTCATTGAAGCTGTCAATTTTCTAAAAGAAGCAATTACTAACGCACCAATATTGCAGTTACCTAAATTGAATGATCCATATATTTTGACAACAGACGCATCCAATGTAAGCTTAGGGGCGGTCCTTGGTCAAAAGACTGACAACAAAGATCTCCCAATTTCATTCGCTTCTAGAACACTCAATCCCGCTGAACAAAATCTTTCTACTATTGAAAAAGAAATGTTGGCAATAACTTGGGCAGTGAAACATTTCAGGCCATATTTGTACCCTAAGAACAGATCACAAGCCACTCCAATAGCTTCATTCTCTAAAAGAACCAAATGCTAAATTAATGAGATGAAAATTGTTAATGGAAGAGTATATGATTACACCGTAGAATTCATAAAAGGTCGCACAAATTTTGTTGCTGATTGTCTCTCACGGCCTTTCAATGTAAATATGATGGAAAGTAGTGATGAATTTACAGGTTTTGACGATCCAGAATTGTTCTCAGGCTTTCCCGCGGAAAATAATGCGAACAATGTCAACGACAATGCCAATAACAATGATGAGTACGATGACATTGATATCAATGATCTGCTAAGATTCCATAACAATGAAGCTCCTCCGCCAGTAAATGAAAGTATATTGAATGATCTTGATGGGTGAACAATGGTATTGAATGGATTCTTGAATTAGGTAACAATTCGATAGTTAATGCAAATATTAATAATATTAATGAAAATGATGTGGAAACTGGCAACGAAAACCTTGTAAATAATACTAATAATGATAATGACAATGACTCACTAATGACACAACATTCTCAAGAAAGTTCAGATGATAGAGTAGGTATAATGGACGAAAATAGTATCATAAACACTGAAGCAAACCAAATAGTTATTTCACGAGGTAAAGGAAAACCCCAATTCAAAAAGATCTTTAATAAAAACAGAATAATTTTCAAATACAGAGACGCTCGTGACATTGGAAACAACGTAGAAGAAATACGAGAGTATTTGAAACCTGATACTGTGTACGGTATAGTATTTTCAAATAAAAGTCCATTGTTTGAAGCTCTAAAAACAGAAATTCTAAGTTCAATGACTAATGAAATTGTCAAAATAGTTCCCAACATAACATTCCGAATCTACAAAAGAATAAACGCCGACATAACTGATGTAGATGAACAAACAATGATAATAGCTCGATGTCATGAAGACAAAAACTTCCACAGAGGAATTAACGAGAATTATAAACAAATACGTAAAAACTACTATTGGCCCGCAATGCACAAAGACGCAACCGAATTTGTAAATAAATGTGAAATCTGTTTGAAAACCAAGTATGAAAGAAACCCAATTAAAACTAAATTCAAAGTAACTCCCACACCTACTAAACCTTTCGAAAAACTTCAGATTGACACTTTCACGTATAATAATATTAAAATCCTCACAATTGTCGATTCGTTTTCTAAAAGACTTTCCCCCTACACATTGAAATCAGCTAACAGTATCGAAATAATAAAAAATCTAAACAACTATCTTTCAGTTTTCCCAATTCCAAAATGCATTCAAACCGATAACGGATTAGAATTCAACAATGCACTATACAAACAATTCACTGAAATAAATGGTATTGAAACTTACTTCACCACACCTTATCATCCCCAATCTCAAGGACTAATAGAAAGAACACACTCCACAATTATTGAAATTCTACAAGCACTCGAAATTAAATTCCAAAAATATAGTGTTGAACAAAAACTTCGATTAGCTTTGCAAACCTATAACAATTCGATAAAAGATCAATTCAACTTAAGCCCAAATGAACCAACTTTCGGAATTCAGAATTATTTACCAAAAAATCAAGATCAGGATAATCCCGCAGTAATCACTGAAGAACTTGCTAATCAATACTTCAAAGAAATACAAGCGTTGAATGATGCCGTTTACAAGGAAATAATCGAGGAAAAAGAAAAACGAACAGAAAAATGTAACAAAAATAGAGAGGAACCACCTGAAATACCAGATAGGATATTCATCAAAAACCCGAAATTTCACAAAAATGTTCCAAGGTATAGCACAGCTACTAAGGAAGGTGATAGGTTTAAATTAAAAAGAAATTTAATCAAAATCCACCCTAACAGAATGAAAAGGCCTCGTAAAAAAGTAAAAGATAATCTAATTGTTGCAGATGAAGGCAATGACCATCCTTCTGTTGTTCCTGATCCCAGCAACGTTGACGTACAGACTGACAGACTTGACAAAGACAGCAGGAATAATTCCGATTAAAATAGGACAATCTATGCTCATTAACGACACATACAAAGTTATCCATTTTACTAACGTGACTGACCTTAAAATACAATCTTTGAAATTACAGACTCATATTAATAATCTGCAAGTCGCTTACACATCCTCTGACATTATTGAATCCTTGAAGAAAATTTCACTCAACCAATATTTTAAATTAGAAATGATTTCTGAAAATACAAATAAAAAGGTAAAACGTGGACTAATGAACGGATTAGGAAACGCCATATCATGGTTGACAGGACTTATGACTGCTGATGACAAAGAACACCTTGACAAAGTTATTGATAAAATAGAAAATAATGAATTACATCTTGTTAAAAATGAAAAACATAATTTTGAAATGAACCATGAGTTAATTAAGAAATTTAATTTCGATGTTGAGCATATTAATTCAAATAATAAAGCATTAGAAAATATTACTAATGAAACTGCCAATATTGTCGAAAATATGCAAGCTGTTGACTTAATTACTTTGACTATACAATTGTTGGATGATGAAATAAATGATGTTGTTAACTCGTTGATGTATTGCAAAGAAGGGAAACTTCATCCATCAATTTTGAGCTTTGATGATTTTCGTAGGTTAATTAATTATAAGAATTATTCATTAGCTAGTAGAGATTCCAGTATTTTATGGGAAATTAGTAATAGCAATTGTATTTTATCGAAATCTGTTATAACTTACATTATCCATTTACCGAAATTAAACGATTTATTTGAAAAATATGACCTTCTGTCTTATCCTGTTGAAATGGAATCAAATGTTCACACCATGGAATTAAAAGAAAAATTGATATCTGTGTCTCAATTAAAAAGCTTTGGAAACTGACCAATTGTCAAATATTCTCTTCTATTTATTTTTGTACCTACTTCAGGAGAAATTATACATGATAACTGTATTTTGTCTGTAGTAAATAATAAGGATTTGGATAGTTGTGTAAGAATAGAAATAATTAATGATAGACCATTTATGAATTATTTCGAAAATTGTAATTGTATTTTAGGATATAAGTTTGATCAAATTAATATCAATAATGGCACTATAAATACTCCTTCATCTTTCCTTATCAATCTGGATATCAATGATAAAATGACAGATGTAAAATTACCGTTTACTTCAGTTACCACATATGAACAAAAATTAAGTCATGTACCAAATAAAATTCATACTAAACTTATCGATTTGAAAGATGTTAGTGAACTTGATATATTGAACCTATACTTGATGATATTGACCTTTATACTTGATGATATTGAACCTAGAGATTTTGATTTTATAAATTTTGAAGATTCTTTCGTCCTTAAAGCTGCGTACACATATTTGTGCTTCCAACCCGCACCGAGCACGCTCCTCCCTCGTACCGCCCTCGTACCACCATCGAACCACAGTCGGACCGCCCACGCACCCATCATGAACGTTACGGAAGATGTTAGATCTTCTCGCGTTCCCCGGTCGAACCACTGTTGCTCGCTGATCGATCATCAATCGCTCTGCTGGAGTGACGTTCGGTTGCGGAGCAGAGCGAGAGTCTGTACGCACCTTTAGACACACCACATTGTAATTTTTGTTTTAAGTACATTTATACTTCTTGTAATTTTGATAATCGTTTATTACAAATTTAAGAAGCCAACCAGTGTACTAAATTACCGAATTGATACACAAGTACCAATTTCATCAACCCCTACCATAAGCTATATTGTACCACCTAGAAATTAGATCTAAGTTGATAACTTTAATTTGTAACTTCATTTTAATTTTTCTAATTTTTGAGTGTCCCAAATTTATTTTTCGGGATGAAAAAAACTTAAGGAGGGAGGAATTATGTAAACCTAAACAATTGATGTGCTGACTACTATTTTTGTCAGTACCGCTTAGTGTCGCTCTCAGCGCGCACATTTAGTCAGTCTACTCCAGCCACTTGATGTGTTAACATGTATTTTTCGCAAATAAAATTTCTTTTTAAAAACTGAGTTTCAATGAACGTGAACGTATTTTATATATATATATATATAATATATATATATATATATATAATATATATATATATAATATATATATATATATTGAAACAGGATACACATGACACGGATAGATTGAAAACTTACATTTAAACGAAAATTTTCGGGAGCTGGGCCTCCTTTGTCAATCAAACAGAAGGACTTCCTGTCCTGTCCTGTTATTCATAACCCACTCAAATCTTCAATCTCCCGTTTGTAACCGCCCCCTAAATACCCCATAATGTCCCCTGAATCTGTACCCTTTTTCTCTCCATCCGTCTGCAGTCTCTGCTGCTACAATTGACTCTCCGTGCATACTCCTTCCACTTCATAGATATCCTAAGAAACACAACCCTTCCAACTGACCAACAACTCCTCCTTGTTACCATTGATGTAGCCTCCCTCTACACTTCCATCCCCCATTCTGAAGGCTTAAAATCCCTTGAGCATTTCCTTCCTCATGATCCACACCCTTCACCCCTTCAACCACCTTCATAGTAAACCTTGTCAAACTGGTGCTCACAAGCAATGCCTTCAGGTTTGAAGATAAATATTATCCTCAAACCCAGGGTACAGCCATGGGCACCAGGATGGCACCATCCTATGCAAACCTATTCATGGGCCTCCTTGAACAGGATTTCCTTTCCAAACAAACCCTATCCCCCCTGATATGGCTCCGTTTCATTGACGACATATTCCTCATATGGCCTCATGGACATGATACCCTCTCCCACTTCCTCAATCAACTCAACTCCAACTACTCTGTCTCCTTCACCTGGAATATTTCTGAATCCTCCATCAACTTCCTAGATGTCAATGTAATCCTTTCCAACTCCAATACCTTATCCACCAATACTTTCACCAAATCCACCCACACTCAACAGCTCCTACTTTTTGAGAGTTGCCATCCCTACCACATCAAAAGATTCCTCCCACGTTCCCTCTCAATATGAGGCCAAAAAATTTGCAGTGATCCCCACCATCTTGACCAGTACCTCAAAAAACTCCACCAATCCCTCCTGAAATGTAACTATCCTGAAAGGTTGTTACAGAAATAAATCTCCTCCAAAACTGGCACTAATCCAATCACAAAAAAGTCCCAAATCCCACAAACTCCAAAGCTCTGTACCACCTACTTCCCTGGAATTGAAAACCTCAAACCTATCCTTAAAGATCTGTTCCATGTTGTCGCCTCCAATCCCTCTACCAAACACCTTTTCCAGCAACCACCCACCCTCATTTATAAGCAACCTCCCAACCTCAAGAAAATTTTCAGTAAAAACAAATCACTCACATCTGATGAAATCCCAACTCCTCCTGGTACCCTACCTTGCCAACGCCCCCGCTGTAAAACCTGTCCTAACACTGATTCTCCCATAAAGTTCTTCTTTACGATCTGAAAACTCATCATAAAAAAGTTGTTTTGTAAGGAGTGTGCGATTATCTATCTACTTTACACTCGCCAGCTGTTTCCTTTACCGCGCGCTAACTGCAGTGCATGTGCAGTATAATGGCTTACTTTAGATAAAGGCTGGAGTGCACAACTTGGCAACGTCGCAGTCGAGCTTAGCTTCAGGCCGAGAAAAGTGAATTCACTTGGGTAGACTCCCCATTAACTACCAGCTTTACGCCCTTTATTAAATACCAATACTGAGAAATTCAATTCAATGATAGTAAAAAAAAATTATATTAACTGATATACTAATTTTAACTTTAGCTCTAGGAGTTTCAAGTATAATGCCTAGCTTGGCAATATATTTCACTGTACTTACTTTCTGTGTCTGTATTTCCTACGAGCAATTTTAACGATCAAATGTATTTCATTAATAGATGAAAGTATTGAATAGTACCTTCTAAATGTAAAATAAAAATATGAAAGTGGAATATTGTTTTCTTTTTAAGAAACTTCTGAATTTAATGCATTCGCTTTTTGTGCATCTATAACTAACTATACACCGTAATGATAATCGATAATATCAATCAAAGGGGATATAAATTCTACTACCATTTAGTTTTTGTTTGTAATAATATCTATCAATTCATATTAAAACACATCTTCAAGTACCCTACCCTTTATTATTCTTTTTTCTTTTAAAACAAGACTTGTTTCAACTCATCTTTTTTTATTTACGAAAAATGGCTTTAGATGAGTTGGAACTAGTCGTGTTTTGGAAGAAAAAATACAAAGAGTATGGTATTAAAGATTTACATGTTTTAATAATTTCAAAGTAGCCTTATAAAGAGAAGTGATAATTCATATTAATAATGAATTAATAGGTTATTGAATGAATAAATTGCTGGAATAATGATAATTCATTCAACTTTGTCCATTAACTCAATTATATCTAGGCATAATAGTTATACAAAAAATGATATCCAATAGGTAGCAATAGTTTAATCTATCTTTACATATTTCTGAGGGTTTATATTCACATTATTGACATAAATAAAATACTTACTATCCCTACTAACAAATGCAAATGATTTCACAATATACAATAATACCAATTATTCTACAAAATACAATTTTTCTAATGGTGTAATGAATCTATAGTGATAGCGCTATCCATCTCCAGTTTTGCAATGTTGTTAGTTTGCCAGAATATTTTATTTTTACTTTTGACAGTGACTGTACAAAAGTAAACAACTCATTGTCAGTCGCCATTTTTTTCTTCATTCTATCGAAATACTTGAGTACACAAGTTGTATAATTGATTTAAAATGTATTTTTGAAACAATGAAATAATTTTCAGACATTACCGTATGAGAAACACAAATTAAAATACCTGAAATGACATTTTAAAAGTTGATAACTAACCATCCTAGACTTTATCCATGCTCCAGTTAGCCTACAGGTATAGGTTAGACCTACTCGTACCGGTACAAATAATATTGAAAGGTTATTTCAGAATAATTTCCATTGAAATTACTTATTTTAAATAGGATCTATAATTTTCTATTTTTTTTAAATAAATTGGAATAGAATAGCTATCAAATAGCTTAATTTCTGTTGTTTTGAAATTCAGATTGTTGTATTACAGCTTTTTAAATTAGCCACCATTTCAGGTTTGTATGAAAATAAAAATCTGATCTCAGTTATGAAAGTAAATTTTTGAATCAAATTATGGGAAAAATTCTCTTGAATAATTTTACATTAAATAATTAAATTGATTATTTAATCAAGGAAATGATTATTATTATCAGATCAAATTTAGTGGGATGAATTGAGTAAGAGCTGTGAACACTCAGTGGCAAAATGGAGAGACTTGGCAACGTTTTTCTCCTATCTTTCTTCACTGCCATTATAACGTGAACCTCACTATATGCATATCAAATAAAGCAAAGTCGACCTGAACCACACGTTGCCATATTGAACATGTTCCGGCCTTCCATCTATAGTAGGCTGAGGCAGTATGCTATATTTTAGAAAAATGCAATTCCAATAAGTTCATGTACCTACTTTTTCGCCCCATTTCCAACGGTCATGGTAGCAAAGTCTCGTAGAGCGTTGTTTCTCATGCTGAAGGTCCCAGGTTCAAATCATGTCACCACCAAGTTTTCTTTGCAGATGATACTATAATTTTTTATCTTATTCTAATAATAAATCATTATAAAAAAATATTATGATTAGATAGAATAATTAAATCTTATAATTTTATTATTATTACATTGATTTATAAAAATAATTGGATAAATTATAAGATAAAACTGTTTATTGTATTGGAATCCAATACAGCAGTTGTAGAAAAATTGTTGTATGTAATTCAAGCGGAAAGCTTTTTAAAAATGTAATTTTTATTAGTTTCCTTGCCCTACTACCATAGGTAAGGAAAGTATTGCATTCCAAAACAATTATGTTCAAGATAAGCAAAAAATCAAAATATATGGTACTTTCAGACCAACCTACCCTCTTAGCACAGCGGTTGAGAGTGAGGATTTTTGATATGTTTGTACCCCCTTACTATCCTTGAAAGAGCTGCAGGGTCAAAAATGTGTTCAAACTTTCCCCTTTATAATATTTCAATGACTGGACTAATATCACAAACCTCACTAAACAAAAATACTATATAGATTATTTCTCAAACTTCATTTATGAATAGTTACAGTCATGTCGGTTGAACGCATAGTTTCCAAGATATAGGTACGGTAAGCGTAAAAGCACAGCCCCCAGTGGGTTAGGGGTGGGGACTTTTGATATGTTTACCTCCTCACTAACCTAAACACAAATACGGAGTCAAAGTTGTCTTTCAAACTTTTTCTTCCACACCCTTTTTTGAGCATTCATTTCCTTGGCTATTGAAGGTGTGGAAAAGAGCGGTGGCATATAGTGTGGTCCATGTTATAATGGCAGTAGATAAAGATAGGAGAATAGCGATGCCGATTCTCTGCATTAATTAATTATATTTCTACACTGTCAAAAACATAATTGGCATCGTTGTGGACCTAGAAAAGAATAGTACCACCGGCTTTGTGGAATGATGGACAAGGATAGCAAAACCAAAGTTGATGAATTACTGTCATTATAACGTGGACCTCACTGTAGCAGCCATCTACACTTTTGCACTCCATGACATTTTTAGGCACTTGGCTACAGCACAGTATACATACAGTATGGAAACTTGGCTAGTACCCTGTCGCCAAAATTCGCCATCTTGTTAGGAAGCGCCGCATTGTAATATAGTGAGGTCCACGTTATAATGGCAGAGAAGAAAGATAGGAGAAAAACGTTGCCAAGTCACTCCATTTTGCCACTGAGTGTACACAGCTGTTACTCAATTCATCTCATTAAATTTGATCTAATAATAATAATTATAATTTCCTTATTAAATTATTTAATTTAATGTCAAATTAATCAAGAAAATATATATTTTCATAATTTGATTCAAAAATTTGCTTTCATAACTGAGATCAGATTTTTATTTTTATACAAACCTGAAATGGCGGCTAGTCTAAAAAGCTGTGATACACCAATCTGAATTTCAAAACAACAGAAATTAAGTTATTTGGTAGGAATTCTATTTCAATTTCTTTCAAAAATGATAGAAAATAGAAATCCTTTTTGAAATGAGTAATTTCATTGGAAACAATTCTGAAATAACCATCCCATTAAATTTAATCAAATAATAATTATCATTTCTTTTATAAAATAATCAGTGGCAGTGAAGAAAGATAGGGGAAAAACGTTGCCAATTCTCTCCATTTTGCCACTGACTGTACACAGCTGTTACTCAATTCATCCCATTAAATTTAATCCAATAATAATTATCATTACTGTACCTTGATAAAATAATCAATTTAATGTCTAATTAATCAAGAAGATATATTTTTTCATAATTTGATTCAAAAATTTGCTTTCATAACTGAGATAAGATTTTTATTTTTATACAAACCTGAAATGGTGGCTAATTTAAAAAGGTGTGATACACTGATCTGAATTTCAAAACAACAGAAATTGAGTTATTTGGTAGGTATTCTATTTCAATTTCTTCTTAAAATAATAGAAAAATAGAAATCCTATTCAAAAATAAGTTATTTCAATGGATTAATTCTGAAATAATCTTTCAATATTATTTATATCGGTATGAGTAGGTCTATCAACCTATATGGGTAGGCTAACTGGAGCATGGATGAAGTCTAGTCTAGGATGGTTAGTTATCAACTTTTGAAATGTCATTTCAGTTATTTTAATTTGTGTTACTCATACGGTTATGTTTAAAAATTATTTCATCATTTCAAAAATACATTTTTCCTCCACCTACTGTCTAAAGTACTTACTTTACTCCCTGAAACCTAATACTAAAGTGTCACTTTTTCGCTCTCGGTAGTAAAAAACAGAAAAACTCCCTAGGGAGTAAAAGTGACTCCATTTGAATAACATGGGGAGCATCTCTATTTTGAAACTTACATTGTAATAGGTTAGAAGGTCTAAGATCAGATGAGAAAGCGTAATAGAGGTGTCTGTCATTGAGTCAACTGAACTCAATACCACAACCAGAAATTTGCTCAACTCATGAAATATAAGTTTGTATGATAATTATTATATTCTTAATATTAGTAGACGATAAAAATTTATACAATTTTAAAAATATTTTATTCTATTCAAAATACCAGCCAACAAATATTTTTGATATGCAATTCAAATCTGAACCGCGTGATCTGGAGTCAGCCATTTTTGGTAGCTGCCCAGCTGATATAATTGTTAGAACTTTTGCCGATAGATAGCACAATCGGTAGTGCCAATCAGACGACCGGTTTTAAGGTTTTAGATTTAGGTTATGTTGTTAGGAATCATTGTCACCAATACGTAAGTTATTAGAATGATTTTATTTGCAGTTTCTATAAAAAAGTGTAGATGGAGGAAAAATGTTGTGTACATCACGAGCGAAAAATACTTTTTCTCCCTCAGGAAAATTGCTGCCCTCGGCTTCGCCTCGGGCTTCAAACTTTTTCCCACAGGGAGAAAAAGTCATACTTTTCACTCTAGATATACAAAAAACTATTAAATCAATTATACGACTTGTGTACTCAAGTATTTTGATAGAATGAAGAAAAAATGGCGGCTGAGAATTGGTTGCTCAGTTTTGTACAGTCACTGTCAAAAGTAAAAATAAAATATTCTGGCAAATAGACAACATTCCAAAGTGAGAGAGAGATAGTGCTATCTTTTTTGTTGTATGATAGAAAAGGACAGCAACAGTATTGTCAATCGTACACTGCTATTATAATGTGTGAACCTCACTATAGGTTCGGATCACTTTAATGATCCGGATCAATTGATCTCATTCCCTGTTACGAGCCAATCAGAAGGAACTTCTGATTAATCAGGATTGGAACTTCCCAAGGTCACGTGACCTGTCTATCAGTATTTGCGCCATGTAAAAAGCATTGGTTAGATATAAACGTTTTTTTCTACAACTGCGCGTAAAAAAAGAGTTTACATACTTAATTCTCCTCGTAAAACAGCTTAATTCTGAGGAGAATCTAATTTATCGCTCGCTTACCATCCGCGCATGCGCAGTAAATTTTCTTTACGCTCGCAAATCATTCGCGCATGCGCAGAAGAGTTTCTTCTCGCTCGCCAATCAGCTGATGGTAAACAGCTCGCCAAAAGGTCAGATCTTGACCTAGAAAATCGGTTATTGTAACTCCGCCGATATAAATAATTTAACAGGTTTGGGCATTTGTAGAAAAAATTTTGTATGTAATTCGCAAGTAATGCTTCTTTATCGCTCTTGCAAAATTATCAGTATTTTGCGCGAGTGATAAAGTCGCGCATTACGCTCTTAATACATAAATAGCTATATTGACAGTTCCGTTCTGTACCTATTCTGTGGCTAGAGTGCGGATCTGCGGTAGTCGGATCATGATCGACAGACGACAGTATCGACTCTCGACTGGTTGTTTCAAGTATCGATGTCTATGCTATCGAATAATATTTGGGCATGGCAGCTTGAAATTTGATCATTGATATTTTTGAGATTGACATGGATGGCTTGAATGCAAGGTGCAGTTGCAGTGTAAACTGTAGTCTGTAGAGTGTTGTGGCTGTCAGGCTGTGTTATTGGGGAAAAACTCGAAGATCGAGGTTAACTCCTGTTCTAATGTTTTTCTATAAACTAAAAGTATTCATGTGCTTTTTATCATATTGAGTTAGAAATCCAGATTAGAATTAATACCTATTAAAAAGACTTTGAACAAACTTCTGATCCTAATCATGGATAAAGATTCAAAGAAAATTCTTGTGAAAGTTCTCTCTGATGTTGTCTGCTTAGCTGTCGGTATGTATCCTATACCAGCTCTACTTTACTATTTTATACTACTTTTTATGTTGTATTTTGTCTAGGTATGCTAAAATTATTGATTGAGAATATTATTTTAATAGGCTACAGTATTTATAGTATCATTATAAGATAACTTATAATATAGCTAAGCTTTGTTGTTTCATTGAAAAACGATCTTAATTCAATTCTTCATCAATCTATGAACAGCTTGCGCTGGATAGATTTTGTCATAGAAAATTTTAAAAACACGTCCACACTAATTACACGTAGCTTATTCAATATAGCATGCTAAATAGGCTGTAGGTGGTAGAACTTGAGTAGAACGCTCAGCAATTATTTATCTCGCAGCCATTGCTTTGTTTTTTGAATGATTTTCCTTCCAATTCATGAATACACTGGGGAAGTGTTTTAAATATATTACTTAGTGTGCAAATGGGATAGCTGCTATGTGATTTGTTTAGTCTTAACCTTCCGGCAGTTGCGCTGTTGTAAAAAGTACAACAGTGTCAGTTTTTTGCTGCACAAAACTATTGAATGGGGTGGTGTAAGTGATTGATTCACCTATGCTTTCCAAAACTTTCTCCCCATTAGGCTACTCCACTGAAATGCAGTATCAACCATGCAATGGTTCAGTCTTTAGGTGCCATTTAGTCGCGACAGTGCATAAGATAGGGATTGACTGTATATGGGGACTGTAAACGAACCAATTACGCTGAATTGATGGCTTTGCTTGATGTACCTTATTTGGCTATGAAATGGTAATCATACAAATGTTCATAGGCGTAAAATAATCCAAGAAGATGGAAAAAATAATTATACAAATTATTAATATTTTTTGAAAGTAAACAAGAGTACCTACATAACACTTGGAAAATGGATGTTGTAAAAAAATACAACACGCGACTGCTCGTGTGATTGAGTAGGGCGCGACTACCGGAAGGTTAAGTAGGCCTATGGTACATTGATGTCTTTTCGCCTCCAGGTGTTGTGATTATGAAATTAGCTTCTTGCTTGCAGCATATGAATCCGACCTTTTAAGATGATTAAGGTGCTTAATACGTAGGACTGACTGAAGACAGTAAGAATCCCCAAACTTGTAACAAGCGGCCTGCAATGTTCTTAGGGGTGGAGAAGACGTCATGATGCGCACTACATTTTTGGAAGGAGAATTTTCTCCTAACTGCTTGCATGACTCCAAAGCAGTACAATTCCATAAATAATATGACTATGGAGAGGGCATGGTATGCAGTAACCAGATACGGTAACTCTTAGGTACAATGTTTCTCAACTTCCACGACACTAGGCCACCAGCTAGGTTACCTTGAAGAGTTGATTACAAACCATATTGATATGTTGATCCCACAACAGAGAGGCATCTTCCATGAATCCAATAAGCTTAACCTTTGGCCACGGAGTAGAGAACACCACTTCCGTTTCCTTCCGGTTTCCTTCTCCCGTGCTTGGCTCACCAAAGGAAGGTGGACTATGCTTCAAGGTGCACAGAACATTTTGTGTCATGATCTCACTCATGCACAGCCTTTTCACTGTGACCTGGTTTCCTCCAGCAATTGGGCTGACCTGAGAATAGTCAAATGAGGATCTTCATCTTGGGCGATTAAAGTAGTGTCGTCAGCAAACAGTAATGCTTTTCCCTCCATGCTGTGATTATATATATATATATATATATATATAAGGAAAAGCAGAGGGCCAAGAATTAAACCCTGTGGAACTCCAAAGTTGATATGTAGGCCTAGTGCCTTAGATTTGGCTCATTCAGTTCCAAGGTCACAACTTGTCTGTGATCCAAAAGGTGACTCTCCATTGTTCTCAAAGCAATTCTACATACACCATATTCTGCAAGTTTCCACAACAGTATATCATGGAAGATACAATCGAAGGATTTTGTTAGATCGCAAAGAGTTATAGCAATTGAACTCTTATTTTTCATTGCTCAAAGTATGGTCTTAACCAGGCGTTGAACAGCATCTATGGTTGATTTTCCCGGCGAAAGCCTAACTGATATTTTGTAAAAAGGGAATTCTTCTCAAAATAGGCAGAAAGCTGATAAACACGACTGACTCTGAAATCTTTCAAAAAATTGGTATGGCCGATAAAGGCCTATACTGTATTTGATTAGTTCCTCTGGGTCACATTTAAAAAAAAATTTACACTGTCCTGGCTATCTTGAAGGTCTGGAAAAACACCCTGCCCCAGACAGTAATTAATGAGTTTATTTAAAGGTAATAATAATAATAGTAATAATAATAATAATGTTTTATTAACTCAAGAGCTTTTATAAACATCGAGTTCCGTCATATACGGTAATTTAGAGAGTCAATACAATATAAAATCCATTCATTCAATACGGTAGCTCATTATTCCATTCAAAATAAATCTTATAACAGCAATGCATGGAAAAGTAATATCTGCTCATCAGATCATAATTAATTAAATCCAATTACCTATTACAGAAAGAAAACAACTATTCATGTTCAAAAACAACATAAATTGATAACATTTATATCACAGTTTGGCCAAACAGAGAGAAACAATTATCACTGTCAGGTCAAATCACAGAAACATAGTATAAAAAACGTAAATAATCTTTACATCAATATCACAGACTCCAGATAAAAATTTATTATTGAATTGAATGGGTTTCTTTCAAACCACTGATGCAATTTCATCTTGAACACATTTAATGGAGCATCTCGCACATTATATAGGTAGTTTGTTAAAAAATTGTATACCACAAGAAAGCCACCTCTTTCATTATATCGAAACAGACTTCTCTTGACATTAATTTATTAAGGATGAATTTACAGACTATGCATAGTTAACAGTTTCAACTGTTGACTGTGAATGAATTATTGTCGCTCGGTGTATGCTTTCACACATGACAAACAAAACAAACCCCCTTATTGGAATCATATTGACAGGTCACACTAGGCCTACTGTACACGACTTTGCGCGATATTTGGATCACTCTGTTTTGTGCGGTGTAGTATATTATTCAAAATTTAAAAAATCAAATGATCAAATTGTCACTTATTAAAGTTTGGTAGATTTATAAAATAAGGATGCTTCAATCTATTGATTGTATTTAAAATGCAATCCAAACATTTACGCTTGATTTTCGTAATTATTTGTTAAATAGAGCAATTCGTTTAGTCAACCGCGTTTAATCAACCGCTATTATGCATCAATGCCAATTGCCAAATATGCCTTGATCAGCATGAAATTTGTTTGAAACAGTTATTTGTCAATAACATTTTCAACGGTGGATTACTTGCTTTCTTACCAGTAATTACAATATAATTGTGTAGGTCTGTAGATAGTGTAAATATTGTTCCTGAAATAACTAGTTAACTAAAAGCCAAATGAGAACTGAATAAAATTAAAATTTTTGTTTTGTAGTGAAGTTGATGTATTGGCAGATATCCATATTGGATAAAACATCATGAAATTGCCATAGGCCTAACAATTCATTCATTGAAACTAGTTTCGCTTGGTACATAATCTCTAGTATTATCACTAGCTAGTTCAATAATAAACTTGAATTATCCGATAATTCAATTCAATAATTCTTTATTGTCATATACAGTGCACAAGACATACATAAATGTTTTTAGGCTATAGTACTACAAATCAGTTTATAAAAAATGCATTTTCAACCAAGAATATTATTGCTAGGTCATACAAAATTTGCAAGCTTTGTAGAAAATATGTAATTTCGTTATACGAAATCGCGAGCAATCGGTCTCGTCGGACTGCATCGCAACCGTGCCAGGTGCCACCATATTTATTTATTCATTTTCTTTACATACAAAGGCTCACAGAGATCCATAAAGAGCCTTATTTACACAATTAAATGAAACAACAATTTAACTTATATACAATATGAAATATAGTAAATAAAGAAAAAAAGCAAAAAGCATTTACACAGTTGAAATAATCAAATTAATTACATTCATATAAGAAAAATGTGAAAAGAAAGCAAAAAGCATTTACTCAGAATAATCAAATTAATTTCATTATTATAAAGAAAAATGTGAAAAGAGAGCAGGTAAAACAATCCTTTCCAAAGATTCTAGAGGAAAATACAATTAAAAAAAAAACGATTTAAAGATTACAGGAAAGAAAATAATAACTAATAAAAAAGCTAAATAAAAGGAAAAGAAAAGTCTTAAACTAGGAGAGTTCCAGTCAGAGTTTACAAAACAATTCATCTCAAAAACGAGCGTCTTATGATAGATTCAGTTCACAATGTTTCTTATATTCATTGAATGAGTTCGAGAAAGGATCAATGTGCTCATTGAAGCTAATAAACAGTCGTAAGGTTTTATAAAGAAATGAGTTGTAATGATGGTTTGTTCTAGCAAAGGGAATCTCGAACAATATATTCCTTCTAGGTCTTGCAGATGATACACTGAAATTAATCAGGCTGATAAAATATGGTAAATGGACGTTTATTTAGTAACAAACAACTATGACACAGCCACCAACCGATGGCCCAAAATAACTACCGTATACAAAATAATAGCCACAAAATACATCATTGATTTGCACCGACACAACAACAAAGGAAATAGTCCCACATGAGTCTGACTTGTGTGTGGGACGAGTATCATTATACTGTCATATTTTGTGACTAAAATTGTTAAGTAGATGTTATATAGAAATAAATTAATATAAGCTTTACAGAATAAGAAAGAAGAGTTAAGAACAAACGGCAATATAAGAGAAGAGGAAAAGGAATTATGTAGGTCTGTGAGTTAGTTAAGATTCCATACTAGAGCTTCTATTCTATCTTTGTGTTATTATGATCTTATTCTTATTGGAAACTACCTGCATAAAGGTTCGAGCAAATGTTCTGTGTTATTGACACCAATTCCCTGCAGCCAACCATCGATGATTCTTTAATAAGCAAGCAAACCTACCGTGGGCTCTATTATTTCTCTGGATGGTGCATTCCTCAATAAAATGTTGGAGACGTAGAATGGGTTAGTGCGATTTATTGATTTAACAACTCTGGGGACCTGTAATCCCACATTTGCAGAGCTTCTTGTATTGTAACTATGATGTGCTACCTCGGTTACCATAAAATCCCTGTTTTTGTACGTGAATAGAAGTAAATTCTTCATATAAATCTGCCTGACATTCAATAATTGGGAATACTGAAAGAATGCCTCGGTGGGATATTGTCTCTCCAGTTTTATGCCGGCCTTAATTATAAGCTTCTGTATGATATATAAAGGCTCCAGTGCAGTTCTAACTGCTCCTCCCCATGCAATAACACCATGACTCAAGATCGATTGAACATAAGCAAAATAAACTGTCGTAATTTCCTGTTTGTTCAGGATGAAGCTTAGCTGATGAAAAATATAAATCATTTTCCTAAGCTTACGTTGCCAACTAAATATGTGATTCTCATATCTCAGTTTAGAATCTATTATAAATCCTAGATAGTTGTAACTCTTCACCCTGTCAATGATCTGACATTTGCAGACAGTGCCATAGGTATCATCACAGGAGTGTAGTTTCAAAACTAGAGTATCTGGAGGCTCACTACAAGGTCTGAGTGCAATGGGTAGACATTTTGTCTCACCCACATTCATAGTGAGGATATTCTGATTAAATCATGCCTTCAGTTTCTTCATTCCCATTTCAGCCTTTAAAAATGTTCATTCCAGCTTGCACCCCTGAATATAACATAAGTATCATCCGCAAATAAGTATCACGTGCTTGTTTATTATTATGTGCAAATAATTACATGTTCTATTTTATTGCATAGAACATGTTATAGGTAAAAAACTCAAGTCCTGTGATCCACAATATGAGAAAAGGCTCGTACATAGGCCTACTAAACATGATTATATAGGAAATTATGAAAACAGCTTGAATTTTTTTACAGGGACAATTCAACAGAAGCTTTTTCAGCGAAGATCCTATTGTAATAAAAAAACTACTCTTTTGTGAATTCGAAATTTTGGTTCGCTATTTTAGATCCAATTTAATTTTTTGAATTGGATGGTATGATACATGATTTCAATACGGAATTTCAAGAGAAAATGAATGGCGAAAACCACAAATCTATACCGGTGCTTCAAACCACTTCAAAGCTATTCACATTCAAATATACAAATTAGGTAATCATACAAAAATCAAATAAAATAGTAGTCCTATTTTGAAAATCTAAAAAAATCCAAACCATAAAATTTTATTTTCTCAATTTCCAAAACATCTACTCACATTTTTAACAATTTGAAGAGAAAATTTTGATCTGACAGATTTCCAATGTACTCATTTGATTTTTGTATGATTTATTGAATGTGAATAACTTTGAAATGGGTTGAGATATCGATGTGCGGTTTTTTGCCATTCATTTTCTCTTGAAACTCTGTAGAAATACTCCCCAGGTGTTGTGTTAATGTAAAAAATAAGAAAGTAAATGAACACCTATTGTAACGGTTGTTTTTTATCGGCTGACGCGTTTTGTGCGATAAGATTATCGACTATTAAGTGCAATAACCTTGGGGCAAAAAGCGAAATTGCTGCTTGTCATTTCCCATTGACAGAACAGACCTGGGAGATTAATGAGTGGGCTCTATGCTCTATGAATACACTAACACCCCCAACTTATTGTGTCTGTACCATTTGGGGATTTCACTGATAGAGAAATATGACAAATGACAATGTTCTCATTTATAATTCTCATTTTCTTGTCAGTCATCTATTTATAAAGCCGTGTCCAGACGATCAAGTTTACCATCAATCGTTTGGTTCAAGCAAAAGACTGATGTAATATTGCGTCCTCACGCATCCGTCTGATGTCGTCCGTTTCCCTATTTTTGTACTCACAAGCTCAGTTCTTGATATGTTACTTATTTATTCAATCATTCAAAATTATACAACTTACAGAAAAGTTCCACAGGCTAACATACGCCCAAAACGGTTCCATTTCTAATTTTTACAACAGTCCAAAGTAGCTAGAGGTTATGTGTTATGTGTCACTTCAACATGAATTGTGATTTGTGATATGGTTCATTGAGTCTGAATACAGTGAATTGTATACGGTTGACATATATCCGGTAGATGAGTAAAAATTATATCGTATTTTTTGCTGATTCAACTGGATAATGTTATATTTAACAACATAATGACAAAAATATTAAAGTTAATCGCTAAATGACTTTGTTTACACAGTGAATGTACAGTAAATGGATTGAAATTTTGTAGATACTATTCTTATCAATAATATAGTACATCTTAATATATCATGACAGTAAATCATAATATCAACACCAAATTCTGAGAGTATCATGAGAATCAAGAAAGAAAAAAAGGGTTAAATGGCGTTATATACAATCGATAAAAATACTTGCTTATTTTCAATTACTCGCGAGGCATTTTATTAATTTGATGGCGCTGAATCCGAATCTGAAATCACAATTTTCCTATCTCCATTTTTACGCGATTTAGGTTTTGGTGGAAAGGCAAAAGACGGACGGTTTGATGGAAAAAGATTCCCGGCCGATACATTTCAAGTTTAACGACTTAAGTTTGAAGATCCATCCGTTTTACCGTCCAGACGCAACGACTTACATGATCCGACTTTTGCTTGAGCAAAAGACTGAAGCTAAACTTGAGCGTCTGGACCGGGCTAATGGTAGGCTATGAAGTTAATCAGTTTTAGATTAACTTTTTATTTCATCAAATTTTTGTTTCTGAGACCTTTCTCATATAAATTATGATCACCAATATCATCAGTAAAATAAGTTCCTTCAGTATTAGCACGGAGTGAATAATAATAATAATAAAAATTTCTCTGATTGCCAATGAATTGCAACCAGAGGAGTTTATTGACAAAACATATGCATAATTGTTATATTGTACATACAAAATTGATAATACTAAACTTAGTTCTAATTATGATACCCCACTATAATAATATGTGTTGAGGTGATCATAATATTCTTTCCTAAAACATGTATAAAAAATTTAATTAGTAATTTTAGTTATAAAGGTTTGTTAGAATAAAAAGAAGACAGTAGTTCATCCTATATCCTATTTACAATGAGCTCCTCGGCCTGGTAAATGCCAGAATCATATAACCAATTCCGTACTGCTCTTTTAAATCTATTTATATTTATTTTGAATGAAAAAGGCTAAGAAATTGTCAAAGAAAATATTTATATTTATTTCGTCCTTTGCCATCTGCAGGGTTTTATTGTAAATTCTAGGACCTAAATATTGTACAGATCTCTGACCAAAAGCTGTCTTCATTCTGGGAACGAGAAGAAAATTCAGATTTCTAATTCTGGTGTTGTGGCTATGGAAAATTAAATCGGTAAAATTTGTATTCTTCTTAATATAAATTACTAAAACTAATACATAATATAACTGTCTGACGCTGAGAACTCTTCTTTCGATGAACAATTCCCTTGTTGGAAAACGGTTGTTTCTGTTTGTCATTACCTTAAGAATACGTTTCTGAGCTTTAAAAATTGAATCTATTAAGTTGTAATTTGCTGCACCCCAAACCAACAGTCCATATCTCAAAAGTGACTCTACAAGTGAGAATATACTATTTTAATAATATCTTTACTAATTATATTACGAAGCTGGTAGCTTATAAATGAGCTTTCTTATTTTCTTAGTTGTGTACGATATATGCTCATCCCATTTCAATCAATCATCTACAATTATACCTAGATGTTTAACATTATCAGATCGCTTAATGAGAGGACAATCACAGTTTCGATTCTCCCCTTTACAATAATGGAGCTTCATTGATGACTTTGATGGTTTGGTGCTATCAGTTATAGAAAAGGTTAAGAAATTTGTTTTCCCCTGCATTTAATGTTAATAGGTTGTTCCCCATCCATGTGGTGACCTTGGAGAGTTCTGTTTCTGCTATTTGAAATACCTCATCCCAGTTTCTACCCTGGAAAAGCAGGGCCGTGTCATCTGCAAATGCTATTACCCTACCTCTGATTCGAATGGAGCACAACTCATTTGCAAATATAAGATATAAAATTGGGCCCAAAACTGTTCCTTGAGGAATTACAAATAGTAGCTTCTTCACGCTTTAATATACAATATATATAATATAATAGATAATATCTTAACTTGAATACCAGATTACATTTTCTACATTATATGAATAGGAAATTTAGGGAGTCAGGCACATTGTACTCCTTGAGCTGCGTACAGATATACACGCCGCGAACATGAGCAATTCACTTTTAATCAGCTGACTATATCTGTATTTTTACAGAAACGGTAAGATACAGATATAAAAAGCTTGGCATCAGCTGGTTAAAAGTGAATTGCTCATGTTCGCGGCGCGTATATCTGTACGCACCTTTAAATGACAATCAGTAATACTGAACTGTATAGAGAACATAAGTCTAGACAAATACAATTTGATGTAATGTTGTATGCAGTTGTTTGCTTTTAATGCTTGTTGAATCAATGAAGCTATGAGCAACTTTGAATCGGCATTTTCAGTTAACTAAATGTATGTAGGTAGTTAAGTCACTGTTACTTTATGGTGATTTCATTTTAGTACGCTGTACTAAAGAGTGCAGTAATATTGAGTATTAAAAAAATACAAGAGATCTCATCAGTAAATTAGATTAGAGTACAGCACAATAATAGATAAAACTCAGAATACCAGTTAGAGTTCTTCTCAATTAGTCATTCACTAATTATTGTCTTGGCATCTGAGTAGAATTACAATTACTCACACAATTTAGAATAATTACTTACGCAATATAAAAATATATATAATCAAGAGGCAAATTTCTAAAATTCTTTCTCAACTTCAAATTTAAAACTTTCTCAACAACAATAGAATCAAAACCTCAAGATTTTTTCCCTCTAAAACACTCCAACAGCCTGGCAACTCCATCAGTTTTCCATTATGGCCAACTAATTATATATATATATATATATATATATATATATATATATATATATATAGATCGTCCTCAGGGAGTGTGTAATATTAATATAAATTCAATTTTCATCAATAGAATATCGTTTTCCATGGAAATATCAGTGTGATCAAATAAATAATTATAAGTTTCTATTGGAAGAAGTTACCTACATTGATATATTATTGAGTTTTCTATCTTCCTTAGATCATTAGTGTACGGTACCTACTCTCAAATGAAGGAAAATTTCAATAAATGAGAAGAACGAATGGAAAAGGAAATGAGTGTATTTTTCTATGTAGTTTGACATTGACTAAATCATATTAATACAGTATTAGAAAAAGTTGGTTCTTTTTCAGAAGTAAATTACATTATCCTATTCGGAAATAGTATATTTCGCACCTAGAGCAGAAAATGAGATCTTTCCGGCTCGAAATCGGTTTTCAAATCCGAGGCTGTAGGCCGAGGACTAGAAAAGATTGAGAGCCGGAAAAACATTTTTGCCCGTGGTGCGAACGCTATTTTTCGCCACACTCAAAAATAAACAATATATATATATATTATATATATATATATATATATATATATATATATATATATATATATATATATATATATATGAGAATAGTAGTTTACTAAGCACTTCCGAAAGCAGAAGTGGAAGGTGATAGCTCTAGCAAATCTGAGGTAATCTGAATATCAGGAAATTGTCCAAGTATTTTTATTTTCTATTCTGATTTGTCTAAATAACCTAAAAGATGATTTTCAATTATGTGGGAGGTTGAGTTTATACTTTTTTTACTCTTTCAAATGACAATAAGATGATATTATTATAAATATTTTAATTATTGAATAATGAACACAAATAATGAAAAGTTTTTTGATCAGCTGTTTTTTGATCACCTTTCTTAGTTCCATGTTAGCGGCTGGAAAGGGTACTCTTTCCCACGGTATATAGAAGAAGACGGTAGGTGTCACGCGCATATATCCAATCATCTGTTTTTAACAAATACGTTTCATAAATTGCCAATAGGTGTTAAAAACGTCGGTTGGTGGCGATGATGCAATCTAGCTGGCTGGCCACTGCGCACACATTTCATGACCACTACCGTTTTCATTTTAATACTGTGCTCTTTCCGGCCTAGGCCGGAAAGAAACCTGTTCTGGCGTCAGACGAGAGTCGTCTGCAAACAATGTCTTTCAGATCTATGTAGGGACTGGAAAACAGCTGCTTTCTGTGCAGTGTGGCGAAAAAGTTTAAATCAGTTTAATATGACGTCATCTCATAATAGTTAATCTATGTTACTAATGTAAAAATGCTATCAAAAAAATATTAAATTACTTGTTTCTCCAATAGAAATAAATTCTTACACATTCACAAGTATCTTCTTTAATCCAAGCCCAATAAAACTTTTACAATTATTATGTCTTAATTAATAATTAAAGTTTCAACCTTCTGTGTTACTCTTTCGAGAAGTCTTCTTATAGATTGATTTTTAGTCTGATTGCTTTATTAATTTAAGATGTTAGTACTCATAGTATGGATAACAGATTGAAAACTTCATTCACATACATGTTTAGGATGTTTTCATAATGAACAATTTGAAATCATACCTATAAACTGTTTTTACTCAATAATAAACGTACAATTATTCATACTATAATGCCAGTGATGCTTGGTGGCAATAATTTTTTTAATTCAATACCACAGACAAGAGAGATGTTTCTTGACTCTGCTAATACACTGAAATGATATTCAATCAATTGTTAGAGATTATACCAACCATCTGTTGAGTTTAAATTTAATCATTATGCTGGGAGATGATGTTTATTAGATACGCCTATTCCACCCCCTAGGTTATCTAATATTGGCGAAGTATTGCTACAACGCGGACTAGCTTCAGTCAGATATGGGTCGGGGTCAGTAGCCATACTGACAGGTGGAGATTTAAAATCTTTAGCAATTCTGAAACTGCTAACCAGGTTTTCCACGACAGTCTGATAACTGCGCGATGGTTATTAAGGACTAACCTGTAACAGCCCTTTTAAATCACCTGTAACACCAGGGAATTTAAATCACTCTCAATCGTCCGAAATGCTTTTAAATTAATAGTCAGTATGTCAACTATTATGAGAGGATAGGAGGGATCTTCACGGACACAATTTGTGGAATAATATCGGGAGGACAACAGTATGACCAGTTTCACACGGCAGAGACCTCGCTCCTGGAATATCATATTACGGAAGATCATATTTCATATTTTGCAGCTCTCCTGTACTTTCACATGGGGATCTTACGAATAAGCCGACAGATCTAACAACTACGCCGCCGTTTGCTCAAAGTATGACTCATCACTTTTTTCTCAAAGTCTAACTTCCTTAAAAATATAGATAGAAGATTTCTGATTTCGGATTTGGATTCAGCGACCCCAAATTCCTTAAAGCGTTAGTCCCATTTTCAAAAATACCCGAAAACAAGGGAGTTATAGCTGTTTTACTTTCCTTGCCCTATTACCATAGGTAAGGAAAGTATTGCTTTCCAAAAAAATTAAGGTACCCCAATTTCAAGTTTTCTATACGTTTCAAGGTCCCCTGAGTCCAAAAACATGATTTTTGGGTATTGGTCTGTGTGTGTGTATGTGTGTGTGTGTGTGTGTGTATGTGTGTGTGTGTGTGTGTATGTGTGTGTGTGTGTGTGTATGTGTGTATGTCTGTGAACACGATAACTCCATTCCTAATTAACCGATTGACTTGAAATTTTAAACTTAAGGTCCTTATACCCTGGGGACCCGACAATAAGAAATTCAATAAAATTCAATTCAAGATGGCGGAAAAAATGGCGGAAAATTACTAAAAAAACATGTTTTTCACGTTTTTCTCGAAAATGGCTCTAACGATTTTCTTCAAATTTATATCATGGATAGCTATTTATAAGCCCTATCAACTGGCATAAGTTTCATTTCAGGGAAAATTTAAGGAGCTCCGTAATATTCTTGAGAAAAATGGCGGAAAATGACTAAAAAGCCATGTTTTTCACGTTCTTCTCGAAAACGGCTCCAACGATTTTCTTCAAATTTATACCATGGATAGCTATTCATAAGCCCTATCAACTGGCATGAGTCTCATTTCTGGGAAAATTTCAGGAGCTCCGTAATATTCTTGAGAAAAATGGCGGATAATGACTAAAAAGCCATGTTTTTCACGGTTTTCTCGAAAACGGCTGCAACGATTTTCTTCAAATTTATACCATGGATAGCTATTTATAAGCCCTATCAACTGACATGAGTCTTATTCATGAGAAAATTGCAGGAGCTCGGTAATATTTTTGAGAAAAATGACAGTTACTAAAAAAACATTTTTTCACGATTTTCTCAAAAACGGCTTTAACGAATTTTTTGAAATCCATACCCTGTATAGTTTATATTTATTAGCTCTATCAACTGACATGAGTCTTTTTCCTGGGGTACTAATGAGGGGTCCACCCAATCCTTGAGAAATGGACTTAGTAACCTCCTTCTCGTGCATGAGGTAGGTTGGTACACGGTTTTTACTTTTTCTTCTTCCATATACCGTGGGTAGGTAGAGCAGTTTATAAAGAGAACACAGTCATAGTCAAGATATTTCATCTGTAGAACAGCTGTTTTGACGAATTTCAAAAAGAATCATCGAATTTCACAATTTACATAAAGGAAAACGTACTCTGAAAACAATTGTATATACACATATACAGTAGTCTGATCGTAGTTGCAAATATGTTGCCGTCAATCGTCATTATGTTATTCCCCTAAATTATTCTCGTTTGATAATGAGGCTTATAGTTCAATGAGCAAGGAAAGTTGTGTGAGTGTACCACACCAGATTTTTATTTAATATAGCTTTCCATTATCATATGATTATATAGTACGTACTAAGATAATAATACTCCTGCCTCACAAAGGGACAGGCAAAGGTTTTAAGAAGTTTTTGAACACCTGAGAAGTTTATACATAAACATTTTTAATTTTTAAAAGTTATAGTTTTCCAAAAAAATAATGAACTATGAAAAGATGAATCCAAATATGAAATCATAAATCATCTCCACTCATCACCCAATAAAATAGGAGGAAAAGGAATGTTGTACAGTAAAATTCACTGAGTTTCAATTGTCATTCAACAATCCAATTTATCAGGTTCAAATCGTTGAATATCACTTTAAATTCCCAGCAATTATTGACTATTTCTTTTTACAATCAGAAAAATCTATTATGAACATACAGTATAAACATTGTGCTGATCTGAATCGATCTATGGTAATAATAGGAATTGAAAGAATAGAAAATGTCATGGCATTCCAAGTAGTGATGTCTGTGTATTAGAACTGCTGAGTTGATAATGCATACTGAAAAAAGTCATGAATAGCTCAGACCAGCCTGGCCTGTGATGATCCTGTATAAACAATTCATAGAATTCTTAGAATTCATAGGAACGGTAAAAAAATCAATTTTACGAAAATCGATGTACATGTAACTGGATTTAGAAGATCAATACGATAATGTTCTCTATCACAATTTAATCATAGAAATGTTTAAGTGAAAACGTTGGGTGCAAACCTTCTGCCATGAGGAGACAAATAAATTTATGAAAAGCTTGATAGCTTGAATGGTGATCTGATATTTGTTACACGTTTTTATTCTAAGACATGATATGTCTTAGACTAATTTTTAATGTTTCTTCAATTGGCAGGAAAACTTTGGTTTTTCAAAGTTATCTTACTCCCTTATTTTGGGGTATTTTCAGAAATCAAGATAAATAACCTACCAAATTTCCTACACGAATACAGTGTAAGTTGTATTATAATAGCTACAGTACTTACGTACTGTATAGTACAGTACCTGTTCGTTTTTACCGTATAATTATATGATAATAGAAAGCTTTATTAAAAACAGCCATAACTTTCTTGTTTTTGGATATTTTCGAAAACGGGACTTATTCTTTAAAGAATTTGGTGTCGCTGAATCCAAATCCGAAATCAGAAATCTTCTATCTATATTTCTTAGGAAGTTAGACTTTGAGAAAAAAGTGATGAGTCATACTCTGAGCAAACATTGGCGAAGTTGTTAGATCTTGCCTGTGCTTGCCTCGAGGGGAAAAGACGTGACAAAACGAGGTTCCTGGATAGGAGTCACCATGTGAAAGACACGATTTGACTCAATGTACTTCGACAAAAAAACTTGACCACTGTTCAGTGTTCAAGTTGCACGTCTCCTATCGTGTGAAAGAGGCCTATGTCGCTGTCAAGGTAAGAAAGGATTTTTCAAGGATTTTCAACAAGGAAAATATTGAGTCGATGACTCCTATTCTAGGAAAAGGTACAAAGGAGTTTTTCCTAAGTACTACGAGTCTGAAGACTGCAATGAAAACGATCTTCAGTCTGGAACTGCGATCTCGGGAAAATTCATGAATTTTCCACAGTGAAAACCAGCAAATAATATTTGCTATCATAAGGGAATAGTTTCTAGGATTCTTGGAAATGATTTGCGGGTCTGGAAACCGCAACTGGGTCGATCTCGAGTCTCGAGTCTGAAACTGAGATCTCAAAGAAAATAGGATTTTTAGAAAGGCCTTGGAGGTCTGAAAACCGCAACTGGATCGATTTTGAGTCTGTAACTGAGATCTCAAGGAAAAGAGGGCTTTTAGAAAAGGGAAACAAGCATTCCGGAGCTTCTTGTTTCAGGAAAAGATTAGAGAAAGAAATAGGAAGGACGTTGCAGTCTGAAAACTTCGACAGGGAAGGCCTCAAGCTGTACCTGAGAGCAGGAAGAATTTTAGAATAGGGAAAGATTAGAGAAAGAAATAGGAAGGACGTCACAGTCTGAAAACTTCGACAGGGACGAACGTTCATCCTGTACAAGCTGTTCAAGCTGTACCTGAGTTCTCTAGGAAAAATTGAATTTTCCTACTGGGGGATATAGCTAGTCCGAAACTGCTACACAAAAAAAAAATACGGGGAAAATATAGCCAGTCAGAAACTGCTATTTAAAAAGAAAAACAGGGATCTCCCTACAATATGGAAGTTAAGCAAGGAAAATTATTCTCTAAGGATAAGGATTTCCTTACCAGGATAAAAATTAATTGAGAAAAATTACTCTTAAAAAGGAAGGCCACCTTACTACAGGGAAGAAAACACATACAGACGACCAGTTCTAACATACAGTTACCTGAATCACTGTGAATCCTAATACGGAGAATTACGAACCGATTCTCAATTCCTGTATTATAACTAGAAATGTCGAGAAGCAACAGAGCAAAACGCTACAATCTGCGAACGATTCCGAGCCTACCATTGTCGAACCAAATAGAGCGCAGTTAAATTTCCCCTTAACTGCTCGCTATGGCAAACTTAAGATCCCTACAAGTTTCTAAACCAAGGATAACTCGCACACCCCAAGTTATACAAGTCGGGAGAAATAACTATAAGGAAAGAAAATCCCCAAGGAAAATCTACCTTCGAGTTGTCCGGAACTTGACCCACAATATTCTACTTAATCAAACACAAAATAGAATAATTTCCCTATAGTAAACTATTACCGGGAACGTCGCACGGAGAGGAGAACGCGACCCGTTCTCTCGCCCGATCACCAAACAACTAGCTATACCCCGGGTCTCCTCGTAGCAGAGCAGGGTCACGGAAAAAACGGTGGGGGGCGGGGGATAAGAGATTACCGTCCAATAGGAAACTCAGAGGACGATCATGCTACCGATCATGTGGCAGGGAATGATTCAGGTGATCTTGATGCTTAGGGTGTATCAATGATGACAGTATTGCTAATTCCTATAATAGATTAAGCAGGTAAATAATCTTTCTCTCCAGAAATTTCGTGAAAAACTATTCTGTCTCAACCCGGTAGTCATTTATCGCTCCAATGATACGGCTATTGCTTACTGTAATGTTAACAGAACGAACGTTCTGCTATTCAGATAACAGAAGGCTCAAACTCATAAACAGAACTGTATATTTCTGGTTAAGATGAATCCGCTGCTGATAATTTGCAGGGCTTGTCGACAATGATGATGATGTATACGCTCGACTCCAAGCCTAGTAAAATAAATTCGACTGCCGACCCTATTCTTCCTCTAAAATAAAGAAAATTATCCAAATCATATCCAATTCTCCTTTCGTCACAAAATTCACTTTGTGACATGTTTATATGCTCAGAGGTGCACTATCTATAGATCATTTATATCTATAATATAATAAAGGAAAGAATTGGCTTATACACGTACGGGATACGAAATTCACGAATGACGCATCATCACGTCTCAACTACTAAACTGTAACTTTGCGTATTTCTGAACTGAAATTTTGCATATTGATTCTTAATTCACCGAGGATGGTTATAGGCATTAAGGCATATTTTTTATTTTTAAAGATCTCAGTAGGTCAAGTTTTCAGTTTGTAAACTTTTTAATTAGACCCTTGTGGAGCACGGGTTACCTGTTATAGTGAGGTCCACGTTATAATGGCAGTGGAGAAAGATAGGAGAACAACGTTGCCGATCTTTTGTCTTGTCAATGCCTCCTTTAGATGGTAGCTAATACAGGTTTTTTGATGTAATATTAACTCTTAATTCTCATTTAAAATAATCAATATTATAGTTTATAAAGCAAGAAATTATATTTTTCAATAACTTTCTCATAAAGAATTGTCATAATTAAGATGAAATATTTAATTAATTAATTATTAATTCTACATTGTTAAAAGACGATCTGTCAACAGAGCAAAGCGAGAAAGAGATAGCGCTCTCTGCTTTGTCGAATGATAGACAAGGATAGCAATACCATTGCTAATCAAATACTGCCAGTAGCCTATAATGTGGACCTCACTATAGTATTTAATAAATTAGTGTAGATAAATTCAAAGTTCAAAATTCTACTCCTAAGGGCGGTTTGCACAGTGACAGTTTAAAATAAATTTCATTTCAAAATGGATCCGTATCAAGTATAGTCTGTTCTAATGTGTTTCATTTTGAGTTTAAGCCACCAGCTGATTAAATCGAGTTCAAGCTTGACTGTGCAAAGGGCCCTAAGTCTATTACAAGATGCATTCCTTTCTTGCTGTCAGATGAACTTGACCTCGATTTGAGTCATTCATTCAATATTTTTCTCATTATTAAGTCACCTTCTTGTTTAGTGTATGAAGTCATCTGTGGGAATCTTGCTATCCTTGAATGTTAGGAAAGGTTCTAGCTGTTTAGCCTATACAAATGATGCATGTTTCCTAGTCATAACCATGTTACAGCTATGTTGATAATTTTGTAATGTATAAATGTTGCTGAACTCAAAATAGACTTTCTATCCCTACCTATTAAACTTATACAACTAGTATTCATTTCTTATTCAAATCAACTTATCAACAAGACGGTGTAAATAATGCGCGTTTTCGGAATTAGGAGTGAATATATTTCTTAATATTGTTCCTCAACATTAATTCTTATAATTAATTCTAATCACCATCAACGTTTAAATTTTAAAACATAGCAAATGTATTTCCTGTTCTATTGCTATTCTCAAGAATGATTAATAAATACTTCCAGAGCATCTTTATACATTGAGATTGAATAATCTTTGAACTGTTCATTCTTTTTTGTTTGAAACAGTTTTGGGCAAATGCCTGGTGTATCTACCCGCAGGCATGAATGCTATGAATGAAACATAAATAAAAGACTTGAATATCCAATTGTTCTATGTGATTAATGCTATGTATATCTACAATGTACAACGTAGATAAAAAAGGAAAGAATGTAACAATCCAAGAGCTTTTAATCATAATTTTGATTAATCCTCCATTTACTCAATCGTTTAATATTTTCAACAATGTCTGGTTTTTCGTGAGTTATTGTAGAACAATGTTCCAAAGTTTCTATTACTAACAGTTCTTACGTGTTGTAGGAGAGCATTTATCTTAGTAATCCCTCTTTTTCATTTTTATCAATAATGAACCATGACTCTTCTATCTCTCTATGTGTTATCAGTCATACCTCTCGCTTATCATTCGAATACTTTTAGAATATTCTACTATAGAATGTGACGTAAGATTTTCAAATTAGTAATTAAATTGTCATAAATTATCTTGATAATCTTTTAATAATTGTCAATAAAAGTTTATTGGAAAGTAGTAGTCTTTTGAACCTTTATTAAATAAATGAGTCCACCAATTCTTCTTTTATGAATAAAAAAAATCGTACAAATAAAAATTTCTTCATTCTAATCAATTGAAAAGTGAATTTTCTCGTCTTGATGTTCATTCTATCCCCTCTTATTTAATCCTCGGTCTCAAACGGTTTTTTGTTGTTGTGCACGAATTCATCCAACACTCTATCTTACTCGTCTCATATACATCATGTAATTTATTTCACATCTTTATGAGTAATATTTGTATTAAATATCAAGTATTTGTATTATATGGTCCATAATATCATGTTGGTATTACAATTACCAATTGATGTGACCAATAATGGTCCAAATATAGCTTTTCTTACAATCATTTCTAATGGAAGATAATGCCAATAATTATTAAAGATTTGATGAAATTATTCGTCTAGAATTTTTATAGAGAATCGCTCTCTAAGTGGTAGAGGCCCATGATCGCACTGCCATCTCTAAACCATTTCGAACCGTAACTAAAGGTTCTATACGTTATGAGGCTTACTCCTGGTACTGCACTGGTCATCTCGTCTGAATATAATTTATAAGCTTAAAAGTGCTTCTTGATGGTTCGAAATCCACTTACGTAATTACGCACGCACAAGCCTGGAGTTCATTCCTCCCATAACGTTGATTAGACAGCTATATTGTTAATTGCTATGAACTAGTGTAAATATTGTAATCTTCAGAAACAAAGAAATCTAGTCTAGTTACCTATTCAAAAGCCAGGATATTATGTGAGCATCACCCTCTGCAAGAAAGAAAGGAATAGAATATTTTCGAGTCAGGTCCCTGTATAATTTATACCAGAAAAAATAGAATATCCTTTGTATTCGATTCTTCATGTTTATACTAATTAATCAAATTAAGATATTTTAACTCCTACAACCATTTATCTATTTCTTCGTTTGACTTGTTTGATCACTGTGTAACATTGGAAATGTGTTTTTGCAGTGGGACTTCCGATCAACTACTTCTTTTTGTTTGTCGAGCCCTACCATCGCGGCTTCTTCTGTGGCGATGAGTCGATCAGCTATCCGTTCCACTCGTCAACCGTGCCCAGCTTCATGCTCTACACTGTCGGCCTTGGATTACCCATTATTACCGTAAGCAAAACATATAAATGTCAAGATTTTCCGAAAAATATGCAAGTCTTATAATTGAATGTACATTATGTAGAGGACTCGTGATTAGTTGTGACCGCTGGCCTTCCCCTTCTTGCGACTGATCACTGATTTCTTTGGGGTGGGGGGATTAAGTACTAGGCAGTTTGTTTCTCGCCTCGAAGCACTCCTTAAACGGAGGTAGTGCTCGAAGGCGGATTTTTCCATTTTATTCAATTATATTATTAGACAGTGCTTATTCCTAAACAGTGTTCATCAGCTACAGCAACTGTTATTCTGTTTTAATATCACGTGAAAATGGGGTAACATGAACATAATTTTGGTTTGTTCTTCCATTATTAGCTCTTGTTACAAAAATACAGAAAATGTCGAATTGATTGTTCTAGATCCATTAATACTAATTAATTATTCAATCACAATCATCCATTAATGATAAATAAAGTCCAAAGTGTTGTACTTTCCAATTATTAAATCCATTTAGTTATTGTATCACAATTATTTTTTTGTTTATTAATATTGTTATTATATTATTATAATATTGTTATTATATTATTAATAATATTGTTATTATATTATTAATAATATTATTAATATTGAGTGTATTTTCGTATTCATATCATATTCATAAATTACTAATTAAATCTGGAATCAATTTTTAATAATAATCTGGAATTATTCTTCATAAGTAATTATGGATGATTTAGTCGGGAGCTTTCAAATCAACGTTGTAAAGATGCAGATTGCCAACCATTCATATGTGGTGTGGTATTTTTTATATTTGTAAGAGCAGTTGCTAAAATCCCTATTTTGCAAATAAATTCACAAAAAATTAAGGCCGTCCGGCTCACAAAATTGCTGGGTTCAAACCGCAGCTCTAGCTCAGTGGTAGATGCATGAATTTTCCAAATATAATTAATCACCACAGGGTTCAATGACTGGTGATCATTAATTCTTACCGCTGCTTCCGTGAAGTTCTTGAAGAATACCAATAAGGAAATCAAAAAGATAGTTGATGACTGATTACCAGTAACCATGTATCCAATCGAGAATAATGAAGACCAACTATGTTTTTTTCTAGTTGATTTTTGAAACGCTTGTCATGAATACAGGTATTCACCAATTTATCGTTCTGAAATTCTGTAGAGCTTACAACGCCAGTTCTTGAAGTTCTCTGGATCCTTATATGATATAACTGGAAACTTATTAATATAATTATCAATATGATTTTTCTGGCGGACTAGTATGACTATCATCAAAGGATGATAAGTAACGAATGCTCTTAATAAGATCAATATTAATTGATTCACTAATTTTATGTGCTGCAGAATATTGTTTCTTGGTACCAAGACAGCTCAAACTGTATATCACGAGATGAATTAGGATATAATAAAAACTTCTATGATTTTGTATGCTGACATAAAACATGAAATATATTCCCATAAAATAATATATATATAAAATATTCTTATATCTATAAATTCTTTTCTATAATTTGAATAATTATCACAAGGCTTAATAGCATTCACCGTTGTGAGCTTTAAAAATAATAAATTTGTATTTAATACTGATACATGGACTTCAAGTCAATTCAGAATTCTACAATTTAAAACCTGTTCAGTCTGTAGATTTAACATGACATGCTTTAATCAATGAGCAAATAATAATTAACAATTTAATGATCTCAGGATTTTTATTAGTTCGTGCCATGCATGGAAGTAAGCTTCCTACATAAATCAAATAAATTCATAAAACATTCTTATAGACTATATGATAGCACTCAACACGTTGCAAATTTTTTAAACTTGAATTAATTTATATAGCGCTTTGATCAATTCCCCAATTCACTATTAAAAAGCCTTTAAAAATGAGCTTGTTTGAACTAACACTCACAGTAATGATGTTCTTGAAGGTCTTGTAGAGTAAATTAATTATTTCCAATAATTAATTATGCAGGTCCTTTTCATCTCTGCTGGGCTCGCGCGTGGTCCAGATTTTTTAAATTCCTCTCAGTATTAAAAATATATTTATGGGAACAGATTACAATTAAGAACTCTTTAACAACACTGAGTTCACAGATAAACAAACATTAATTACAAATATTTTACATTTAAAAAAGGGATTGGCTTGATGATTTAAAAATTTAATAGGAAGAAAGAACCCTAATTTCCATGTGCGTCCTCACAGATCGGGATCACAAGCCAAAGAGAAATGATTTTCAGAAAAATTTCATCTCTTCCTTGAACGATTTGTAAGCTTCCTTCTGATTGGTTTTCTAATTTTAGTAAGACTCAATGCAATTGGTTACTTCAGATTCAGGGTTCTCCAACTTTGTTATAGAAAGATAAATAAAAAGTTTTTATATAAATAAATGGAGTGATTGTCTTAGATTATTCCAATAAATAAATCTCGATATACGATACTATAAAGCAGTGTACATTTAATTTTTTATATGAGCTTTGTGTACTCTTGGTTTTCATACTTTTTTAGATTGCAATAAATACTCATGCAGCAATAATAGTTGTCCCTATTTATTTACATAAACCTTCCCTAGTGTATAATTATAATACATATTTTGTGAGTAAACTTTATAATTCAATTTATACTGGTTGATCGAGCAATCAGCTGATTCGTTAGGTATCGATTCAAAGAACTGTCAATTTATCCTAGATCGATTGATTCATTTAAAACAAAAACAAAGAATTCTAACCTCAAATGTACATGCAAACTTTTATTTTTTATGATCTGCCAATAATAAATAAGCCGCTTTATAATTTTTAATTCTGCCAATGAATCCTCATTATTGTTGAATTACAATTTTGCATGATTTTTTTATCGCTTTAGATAATATGATTACTCTTTATCACTAATAACATTCGATTTTACTTGAGTGGTACTTTGACTAGGCTATCTTTCCTTTCTATTTTGTAATTCTATTAAAGCTCAATAGTTCATTTCAAAAATATTTTGTGGTGCTAAAATACCACATGACAACGTCGAGCCGAGCCGAGCAGATTTGTGCAGTCCAACTCGAGCGTTTTCGGTCAAGTGGATTCTGCCTTCTTTCAGTTTAGTTCGATCTTCCCACATAGTGAGTTCTCACTACAAGGCTAGAAAACCTACTGAGTGAATCGGCTTCAGTGCGAATGCAGGCAGATTCCGCTCGGCTGATCCGCCTCCGGCCGATTCTACTCGGCTCGGCCCGGCCCGGCCCAGCTTTGGTGTGAAATGGGCCTAAAGCTTGATCTGATTTGATTCATTTTTGATTTGTCGACAGATGCTGGTGACCGAATTCCTGAAATACAAGCACAGCAACCCGAAGAAGCCGAACTACGTGCTGTTTGGCTGGCAGATCCAGCCGTGGCTGTGGAACAGCTACTGTGCCATTGGCTACTTCGGGTTCGGCGCCGCTTGCTCACAGCTGACGACCGACATTGCCAAGTACTCGATAGGGCGGCTGCGACCGCACTTCTTCGATGTCTGCCAGCCGGACATCGACTGTTCGCTCGCTACCAACCGCAACCGCTACATCACCGATGTCAACTGCACCAGTGGCAAACAGGCACTCATTCATGCTGCCAGGTCAACAAACACCCATCTCCTACCTAATGACGCCCATGATGCACACAATACTTTTCAAGAATTGTGCAGCTAGGTCCAAAATTGCAATTCCCACAAGGGAAAATTACTTGAGTCCCGTAAGGCTGGCCACTAACGGTAGAAAATGAAGGAACATGCATGTTTATCATCCATATACACATGTTCATCATGCATTTTTTGTTATCAGAGGCTTCTAACAAAATATTATTTCAACCAATAACAATAAATAAAGCACTGGAAAATTACGAAATATAATGATAGAAAAATAATTCAACCTCAAATAGAGCAGGGAAGAAAAAACTAACAACCTAAAATCGGAGATAAAGAAACCTAACCTCAAAAAAATTTACTCAAAGCATTTCTCTGTGATTACTGCTGTTATCACACAACAATGTATGACGACAGTGTATCATGTATGTTCTACCGTTGGTGGGCCAGCCTAATGCATGCATTATCATTAAAAATAGTGCAGCTAGTGATTATGTGCAGTTTCCCCCAACAGAGAAAAGTACTTTAGTCTTGTGATGCACAAAATATGTTTCCTCCACCTACTGTCTAAAGTAGTGTCTAAAGTGTCACTTTTTCGCCCTCGGTAGTAAAAAACAGAAAAACTCCCTAGGGAGGGAATTTTTTAATAACATTTAAATAACATGGGAAGCATCTCTATTTCAAAAACTCACATTGTAATAGGTTAGAAGGTCTAAGCTCAGATGAGAAAGCGTAATAGAGGTGTATGTCATTGAGTCAACTGAATTCAATATCACAACAAGAAATTTGATCAACTCATGAAATATATGTTTGTAGGCCTATGATATTATATTCTTAATATTAGTAGACGATAAAAATAAAAATTTATACAATTTTTAAAATATTTTATTCTATTCAAAATACCAGCCAACAAATATTTTTGATCTGCAATTCAAATCTGAAACGCGGTATCTGGAGTCAGCCATTTTTGGTAGCGGCTCAGCTGATATATTGTTACAACTTTAGCTGATAGATAGCGCAATCGGCAGTGCCAATCAGCCGACCGGTTTTTAGGTTTTAGATGTTAGGTTATGTTGTTAGGAAACATTGTCACCAATACGTAAGTTATGATTTTATTTGCAGTTTCTATAAAAAAGTAGATGGAGGAAAAATGTTGTGTACATCACGAGCGAAAAATACTTTTTCTCCCTCAGGAAAATTGTTGCCCTCGGCTTTGCCTCGGGCTTCAAACTTTTTCCCACGGGGAGAAAAAGTCGTACTTTTCACTCTAGATATACAAATAACTATTTCCTACTAGGAACTAAATTGCAATTTTCACATGGGAGAAAAAGTACTCAAATCGTGCAAGTACTTTTCCTTTACCTACATTCATAAAAACTTGATATTTAGCTTTCTTTCATAACGATCCTTTGCTTTAAAATGCTTGCTCACAATAACCTAAGACATTGCTACCTATCTTCGGAGATGCTTAATCGCATACATTCGAAGTAAAGCCACCAATTCTATCTAAAGACGGTTACTTTGGTATTCACTTTACCTCCTAGTGAGGAAAAATCATTACGGTATTCTAGTATTCTGTTCAATAGAGTAAAATATGGCTCATGGAGGCACCCACTGAATAAGTAATTTATTCATCAAAAATTAAAAACTCAGTCATTTTATTTATTCCTTCCGTCTCATCATAAACTTGTATATAAATGTAACGGCTTTTTACTTTGATCTATTATATAAATCCAATAAATTTCATTCTTGTATAGCGTCTATGAATATCCAGAAAGAGCTGCAAGCATTCGTTAATCCTCATTAGCTTTCATTCAATTTCATTTATTATTGATGCATTTTTCAATAATCTAAAAAAAAAAATAGAAGTAATGTTTAACTCGACAAAATAATTTTATAAAAAATTTACTTTTTTCAGACTCTCATTCCCGTCTGGACATTCATCGTTCTCATTTTATACAATGGTCTACTTAGTGGTAAGTTGAAAAAACTTATTTATTCATTATATCCATTGTGTAGCTTATTTTTTTACAAAACACAAATTGGGAGAGAAAAACTACGGATACCTTGTACTATTTCTCTTCCAAATTTATATAGCCTAACGTTAAAAAGTCTGAAATAGGATTATATCTTTTTCTAATTGATAATTAAAAGTCAATTGAGAATTGTATTTTTTCTCTAATAAATTGAGGTCATAATTCAGAACCGTATTCAGTGTTTGGTTTTTCATACCTTTAGAAGGTTGGTAGTTTTTGTTGGATAAACTGTACTTTCGACCCACACTTGTCAAGTAACCGCATTCTTAGCAACACATTAGCATTATTTGGTTGACTGAGTCATGGTTAAGTTACATGCTTTTCCCGATGGAAGTTTTCCCTTTATCTCCTATCAATGCATGTCATTCCACAACGTGTTTAACCGAATTGAATGTCTCACCTTGTATTGCAATTTGAGTGTATTCTTCAGGAAATGAATGGAAATGTATATTATCAAAAAAATAAGTTGGCAATGTTGTTTTCTTGGAAATTTGAAAGCATGATCTATTCTGGATTAATTTACAACTTATATGCGTATTACGTATTATGTGGCTCGATAATAATTATTATATGAGAGTCTGAAATAATGTATAAGGCGTGTTATCATAGTCTTATTAATTTAGTTATTATACTTTATTTAGTGTTGTTTAAAAATATTTGAAGGAGTGACTGTCTGGATTTTCCTATAAATTTCTCGGATGAAGCTTGTCCTTAACTATTGCATACTCGAAAACTACTAAACATTATATTCCATTGTTTTTCATTTCATCAGTGTATTCAATATCGTTGAATATTACTGTGCAATTCTTCACCTTGTCTGAACTAGTTTTGATTAGCTGCATTCAATTTAGGGGTAAAAGAAACGAGACGGGGCCGCGCTACCTGTACACTGGGCTATTGCTCCAAAAAGGTTCATCCTCCATACTTTATTGTCCTTTGATTCCTCTTCAGTACCCTCATTAGTGGCCCCGTGTGGTGTCTTGAAGGCAATTCTACTGGTAGCTGATAGCACACAAAATTATCTATTACTTTGCACCTTAGATCTATTGTATTTTCTACAATATTGAATCTAAGTTAGTGATTCAGTATTGAGTTACTAAGTATGATTCAGTAACTTGAGTTACATACAATTCGATACTTTTGAACGTACGATTTTTGGCATCCTTTCAAACTCTATTAGATTGAACACAACTAGGCAAACATTGATGTGTATCATGTGTTTGTCAAGTTCGATTCAATCTCGTAGAATTTATAAGGACAGCAAACAAATGAAATGTACGTCCAAAAATCGATGTAGGCTTTACACACCACTTACGTTTGTACCCATCATCGATCGATAGTAATGTGTCTGTTTATGCATGATACCACTGGTTTACTGCTGAAATTGCCTTTAAGTAAGCAGACTGGTCCACCAAAATATTCCTCGGAGTGGAATAGACCTCGAAAATGTTGAAATTCAATAACAATAGGCAACCACTGAAGTGTCACTAGAACTTCTACCTGTCCATCCATTGTTTTCGGCGGCCCCATATCGTTTCTTTAACCTCAATTTAGTGATTGGTTGTAGTTTATTTTATAGAAAGTTTTTTTATAATAGCATAGTTTGTAAAATGAGTGTGTTTGTACTTGTCAAATACGAGGTGCCGAGGTATTTATGAACAATTTTTAGGACGTTCCTCATCGAAGCACGCTTTTGTTAGTCCATCTAAACTATTGTACAAGTAGCTTTAACTTTAGAACTATAAGTTAAAATTTACACAAAACGGACGTTGGGCATGGACATTTGTCTCTTCCATGTCTCAGCTATGTAAATATATGGTCCAATTCAAACAGGAGGGACTTTATGTTCACATAAGGCTGGTCACTAACGGAAGAACATGCATGACATGCATGATTATCATGCACATCATTCCTCATCAGCGAGAGGCTCCTAACATAAAATAAACAGCCAATAACAATGAATAAACTACTAAAAAAACAAATTATAGAGATAGAAAAACAATTTAACCTCAATTAGAGCAGCGAAGAAGAAAAAACTAACAACAAAAATCGAAGGTACGAAAATCTAACAATTTTGCTCGAAGCCTTTCCGTGTGATCACAGATGTGATAACTCAACAATGTATGTTGACTGTGTATCATGCATGCTCTACTGTTAGTGGCCAGCCTAAGAGTGACGTGGAAGGGGCAAAAGACGCCCGACGACCGTTCTGTGTGAATCTGGCCCAAGAGCTCATAGAAAAAATACTAATTACACTAAATATGGTTAGTATAGCGGACCAAGTGAGAAAATTATATTATTATTTATAGTAGCTTGCTTGTTTAACTATTGTGATTGGTTTCTAGGCAACCAAAGTTGGCTTCGCTAAGATCGTGTCAAGAATCGTTTATGAATGCATCTGAAGTTTTCATAATTAACACCCAGTTGTACATCAAGTCTATTTAATTTAACCGCTATAATGTCACCCAACAAATCAATAAACGTTTCTGAAGACAATGCGACGACGTCATTCCACTGCTCTCATATTCAATAGATTCACTCTCAACCGAACCTTTGTAGTTTAAGTATTTATTAATAAATTATTTTCTGTACGATCCATATATTTTTCTTATGAGCCAAGTACTGTATTCATCTTCAAAAAAAGGGGTTATTCTTATCTTGATCTTATATTGTATTTGTTTTATCACCTGAGTATCTCTTATAATTTCCTGCTATTCTATAACACTGTGCTTAGGCTGCTGCCTTAGCACGGACCTTCCTTGTGTAATAAATCCTTTTTTGTTTTATTAATTCGTTTATCCATTTGTACAAAATCAATAACCATCAAAATTATATTGGAAGAGGCTTTTGGATTCTTTTGATTCTTTTAATTTTTTTATATATTCTATTTATATTTATGAAATAAATATAAATAGAATTTGAATTGATTTTGTGAATTGTTTCAGATCTACATCCAGAAGAACTACACGGCCAGGAAGGTGACGCTGCTGAAGCATGTGTTCCAGTTCGGGTGCCTGATGCTGGCTTGGAGCACCGCCCTGTCGAGGGTGTCCAACTACAAGCACCACTGGAGTGACGTCCTCGTCGGCAGTCTGCAAGGTGCACTCGTCGCCGTTCTAATAGTCAGTCATTTTCATATACCTATTATTCACTACATCTTAATTGCATGATGAAGCTTTACACTTTACACTAATCCTTGAGTAGCCTTTCCAGTCCGTAGATCATATATCGATTCACATTCTGTTAGATAAAATGATGATTTGAATATTATATGGTAAGAGGAATCACTTCCTGTTTAGGATCCCATCTGAACAGTAGCTCTATTCGTCCCTCATCGTTATCATAATCATCCGTGTAGTGAGGGATATCATTTCTCGGTGGTTTGTACTGCATAGGTCTTAATCATCATCAACATCTCTCATTACCCACGCACAAGCCTAGGGCTCATGTCTGTTTCACCTTAGAGATAAAATAGCATATGCTATCTTTTCTCTATGGTATCATCCTCAGCAAAAACAGATAGTGACATGTTCTGACAGAGCATGTTACAATTTATCAAAATCAATAACGAATAAAATGGATGAATAATGAATAATTATTTGTACAATTGATGGAAATATTCAGTAAATTTCGTTCCCAATAGATTTAAATATTTAATTGGCTGAGCCTCTCCCAATCATATTGGTTTTATGATTTGTGGCTCTTTTAATGAATTAATAAATAATAAATTCAAAATCAAGGAAAAGATAACTTACTTCCACAATTTTCAATTCAAAATTTAATTTTTAAGATTATCTCACAACATTCAAATCATTCTTATAAGTTAGTTATATCCTTATATCTAACACTAAAAATCACCAATTCAGTTGAAAGTCACACCAGAAAGCCAACTGATTATAAAAAATAGTAGTATTCACATAAAGAACAAACTTCAATTCAACATTAATTAAATCCGTTCCTCTATAATTCCTCCTCCAATTGCCATTTTTGTCAATAACCACAGTACAAAATATTAGTATGCCCTCCACAGGATGTGGTCAGGATTGTGGTTGATAAAATGTTTTCAATGTTGATATGTGATTGAAAATGAAATTTGATGATTGAATGTGTTTCTTTTCTAAATAGCTCAGAGTCCTTGGCGCTATAGCTTTCACACTTCATTCCATCTTAATATTTATTTATAGTGGACTGCTACGAAAGAAATATTCCTATATTTTTCCAACTATATTAGTAGCTTTTATTTTTTCTATTAGTTAAGAATAATATATTCTACGTCTTATTTGATGCCGTACATATCGTATCATTCCTATCTGAACCCAACTATTCACTTTTTGAAACATGAACAACTACAGAATATTCTTTTTCAAATTTCTTGCACTAATAATAATGTTCTTTACAATTACATCGAAGTAGTGGTTAAAAAAATTATACAGAGTGTCTTGTGAATCTTTCAGTTATTGTTTCTAGTCCTAAACTGTGTTTAGCTATCATGCCACAAGTTGCTGTTGCTCTGTATTTTGTTGAAACTATTATTAGAAATAGATTCAACATATATCAATGTAAATTGACTTGAATGTCAAATTCATGGAATTTGCGATAGAATTAAGCTATCATATAGAATTTTATTTACATTGAAAATTGTATTAATAAATAAGTGGTACTTCATGCTTAATTTTATTCAATCTTGGTTTGAAATGTACAATAAACCTTCAACGAAATACAAAATGCACAATAAACCGTAGTTCGAAACAAATAGTTTGCTCATGCCAGATTCCACAAACCGAGTTCAATTATCTTGAAGAATCAGCTTATTTCCCTTTCTCCAAAAATTCCAGAAATTAATCCTGAAGTTACAAGACACTCTCTATAATTTCTATAATTACTGTATGTCATGTACAGCACTGTTGACATTCAGCATTTAGACTTGTGTATGAATTTTAGGTGATCTATGTGGCTCGTATGAAAAATATTGAAGGCTCTGTTAAAGACCTCACAAGTGGTGAGCCTGTTTTGGACAACTTTCTAACTGAGGCCACCCCTTTGTTCTGTGAGCAGTCATCAAGCTCAGTTATTGGAAGGAAAAATACTTCAACTCACATCGTCAAGATTGGAACTGACTGATTCCTTATTTTGATTTTCAAAGAAATATCCAAGATTAGTTATTTTAATTAGTATTTATATTAGATTTTTAATAATTATGACGTAAACTTCGCCTTCACTGCGATTTTTAGAGGCTCGATTCGTTAGTCACGAAAATAGATTCTGGTGATTCTTATAGTTCTTTAAAAGAGACATTCGTCACTCATATCAAGTGACACGCACGGAATTTTGCCTTTCTTTTCAAGAATAAACCCTCAATCTTAAACAAACGTAAAAAATAACTGACACCGTCGTAGCTGGAAGCGATAAGTGTTATACATCGACGACTAATAGAATCTTGCGACTAGAAATTGCAATTTAGCCTCGGACTCTGCACATCTAAAAACTACTTATTATTCTTGAAAATACTATTCTGAATATAATATTTCTTTTAACAAGAGATGGCCAAATCTACTTATAGAACCTATTCAAATATCGATTAGCTGATCAAATGTAAAATTATGATAATAATTTTGTTTCTTAGTCTTCTCCAGAATTGAAGTTGATATTGGGTCAAGTGAATGAAAACTAGTGAACAATAAGGGCTTTTGGAGAAAGCCCTCCACTAGCTTTGGTGTGAGTCAAAATCTCATGGTAGGCCTACATTATCTCCTTTTGTAATTACTTCAAACCAATTTAACCTGTCACAGTTTAGAGTTGAATGTTGGTTGTTGAACATTTTTTTGTGTTGTCTATCTCACATACAGTCTATACCCAGTTTCAGAATCCTGAATTGGTGATTACTATTCCTGATAAGACTAATCCTCACCGGATATATATTACACTAGTATATATGCCTAACGCCTGAAGGGAGACACATTTGATTGTATGTTTACCGTCCTGGCCCAACTAAAAAAAAATGAATTAAAAAATTCCGGCAAAGGAATTTGAAAGTGGTTTAGTTGTACGTATTTGATTTGTGTACTTGAGTTCACAGCTAAATTGAGGTAGGCTATTCAAGTAGAGTTTGATTATTATGCTCTCTATCATCAATTGAACACTAATATAGGTATTGTACAATATGTTGTTGAGCTATTCCTACTATCATACTAGTTCAATTTATAGTTTACAATCGCGAACATGACTATCTGTTTCCTTCTTTCAATGAAAATCAAAGTCTAGTTGAGGAGCTGTAAATGTGCCAACGGCCCAGCACAGGTGAAATCAGAGTGAATACAGATTCAACTCGTAAACACTCGGACTTTTCCCAGTAAACACAAGTGCAGAACATACATCTCCAAATCGAGAATGTACTCCCCGAGAAAATGTTTACTAAGATATTAAAGAATACTAAACTTGGTAATCAGCATTAGTTTACACGTTTTCATTCACATGGCCCACGTATCACTCATCAGCTCCTTCTTTTTTACAATTTTTATAATCCATACAACATTCTGATAATCTATGTTGAAAAGAAGCATACTATAATAACTCGTAGTAATTCAACTTTTCAATAACTTTGGCGGGTTACTCCTCAGAATTTATAGTTCTCCATGACAATTCCTGGATAACTTACAGAGGCCCCAAACCCTACTCCTTTAAGCATTTGGCTACGCCGCTGGTATTTCAGCACCTTCATTTTGCTATGTAAGCACAAGCCCTCCAGCCGAAGAAATTACAGCGTTGCCAAATCGTGTAAAATTGCAACTTTCTCCAATTTCTAATTTAACTACAGAATTGGATGTATAATATTATTTATTTATTTATTATAATTGGCAATCGAACTTGAAGGTATAAGAAACAGACCAAAACTTCTTATCAACCAATTTCAAAAATAAATGTTCAAATGAGGGTTATGTCACACTTTCCACTTCTTCAATAATTTCCTTTTTTAAATCAAAAAACACATTTTCAATTTCGAAATCAGAAGATTAATGTGGAAGATCCCCGTTAACCCAGTAATGCTAAAAAAGTTTCAGGGTTGAAGGATTAAATAAAGGAAATCCAATTTTTGGATGAAATGAGAAATATCGCAAAAATAAGTTTTTATTTTGAATATCACTTCCATCAGAATTATGGGATGTCGTAATGAGTAAGTCATTGAAAATAACGATGAGAATGTCTATTGGTGTCTTGATCACTTTTATCCGATCAATTTATTTAATGATTATGTTCGTCAATGACATTTCGAATAGAAAACATGACATTTTCTTCATGCTAGAAACTTTATTGTTTAAAAAAATAAGTGGGTGGTTGTTTCAAAAGATAAATGGGTAGTGAAAGCGGGAAAGTTTCTCACAAATAATTGAAATTATTTCTCGAATTGTCAAAAGTTTTCGGAAGATTGTATTTTGGTATCTAAGGAATTTTAAAGTTAGGAGAGCTGCTGCATGGCATGCATTGTGTACTAAATTGTATGCTAAAGACTACCAATTTACAACATATTAGACTGAAATATTTCAACTGGAAGCAGCTAGTTGGCTTTAGAAAGGCTGCAATGCAACACTGCATGGTGAAGTTGTCAATATGTATAATCATGTGGCTTGCAGTCGCTGAATTTTTCAAGCGTTTTGTATTTTGTTCTTGTAGTTGGTCCCAGCTATTGATAGCATATGGCACACCATTCAGCCGTTATCCTTGATTTTGAAACTCCTGAAATGCCAAAATACGTTCTTCCGACCTAATTTGATGATTGGAAAAATAATTTCAATTTTTTTTAGAAACTTTCTCGCTTTCACCACCCACTTATCTTTCTAAACAAATTGTCTCTAGCATGTCGAAAATTTTATTTTTCTGCTCAAAATGTCTCAACATGAACTTGATCATTAATTAAAAAATAACTATGGATCTGATAAAAATGATCCAGACACCGATAGCGGGGAGACATTCTCCTCGTTATTGTGATGGAATTTTTACTAATCCCTTAATTCTGTGATATTCAAAAGAATTAACATATTTTCCCGATGATTTCAATTTCATCAAAAAATTGAATTTTCATTTTTTCCTTCAACCCGGAAACTTTTTCAGTACTACTGGGATTCGGAGAAGATATTCTACATCCAGTCCTGTAGTTGAATTAGAAATTTGCAATTTTACACGGTTTGGCTGTAATTTCATTGGACGTAGGGCCAAGTTTCAATTTTTCTTATACAGACTATAATTTTCAATCATTTTTTTAGTAAGGTGTTGGAAACACTCTTGAAATTGCTTTAACATTTAATTCCAGCTACTATCCTATCACTTGTTTGCATGAATCTTGTGCACAATGTTTTAATTTATGGTAATGATACTGTAGTAGGCCTACGTATATGTATATTGGATAATATTATTTACTGATTTTATTATTTATTATTGTAGCATGCAAAGTTTTTTACTATGTATAGCATGTAGTAGGCTGTAATAGTAATAATACAGTTGGTGATTGTATTTTTTCATGATTCTTATAATATTGAGGTGAGAGTTTTTGTTGTATAATAATTTTGTTGTAGTTTATTTTTATTGTTGAGAAATTCAGATGTGAAGATTTCGAAAAAAATTTTGTACAATCTTCACAATTTTTCTTCAGTTAGAATCACTAGAATTAAGGCATTTTATTGTGAACAATGAAATTGAATTATTCGAATAATTAATGTTTTTCATTTTATCAAATTGTTTCAAATTAATACTTTTTGAAATTTAGTTTCTAGAAGTTACTATTGTCTCAAATGTTAAGCTTAGTTGGCAGTATAATCCCAGTTATTTTAAATGTTTATGAAAATGATCTACAGTTAGAATTATTCCATGAATTATCTCTCAAATAATATTTTTATGAATTTATGATTGAATTTTTTTCTAGAGAGGTGTTTTGTATAGTGTAAACAAGACTTTTAGTGTTTGTACTCAACAAAAGTTTTGTATCTGAAAGCGTTTTCTATAATCTTTGATCCAGTAAGTTGATGCTTTTTGCACTGAAAGATTTTAAATGTTACTACAATTTTCAATTTTTCTGAAATTCCATCACAGAACTTCTATAAATACTCTAAAAAATCAATAAAACCAGGTTTACAAAGTTCGGAAAAATTCTGAAAACGTAAAATTGCAAAGGAGTGTACTCTTGAAAATGGAGGTATCATCCATGAGAAACTCAAGGAAGTTAGTGGTAGAACTCTATAGGTTTAATGAGATTGAAATATCGAGTTGAAAAAAAATACAACATAGATAGGAAAATTCTCGTTTTTCAAATGAATTCTAAAAAGTATATCCATGAATTCCTCAAGTTCATCCAAATAATTGATCAGGAACTGGGCCGATATTCCACTAATTGATATACACTGGGTCTACATGAGTGAAATATTGAATTTTAGAATGCTCCACATTATTATTATTTGAAAAATTGATTAATTTTTTCGTTTCAAATATTATGTCAGTGAGTCTGCATCTTTTCATCTCTCCCTCTTACACCTATAATAGGCTAGTTGTTACCTCAAGAAACATAATCATGATAGTTATGTTTCTCACTAGAAAATTTATTCCACATTAAAATGCTGATGTATAGTTCAAATCAATCATAATCAAATATTATTTAAAGGAAATTGATGGCCCTTTTCTGCTTTTCACAGTGCCAATACGTGGTAGGCTCCAAGAACGTATACTCGTACGATCAATATGGAAGAGCAATGATCAGGAGAAGTAATAAAATGGACTGTGATATTGGCCAGAATAAACTTGTTTAAAGAAGGGGTCATCTCTTACATTTGGAAAATCATGAGGTATCTGCAAAGAAGGAAAGGTTTATTGAATGATTCTGGTTGTGTTATGAAGTACAGACTGTCCTATGAGTCGAGAATGACAAGTTGAAAGTGATTCAATCATTTCAATAATAAAAAGTTCCTGGAATGTGTTGGATTCTTAAATAAATTAGAGACTCCTAAAAGTGTAGAATACCCAGTGGAGAACAATAGTTTTAGTGGGAACAATTTGATCAATTATTATTTGAATTGAAGGATTAGAAAGTGTTGGGTAATTGCTAAGTATTTCTATTATTAAAGGCAAACTAAGAAAAAAGTGATCATATTGAATTGTAAGTTAATTGTTGCCTTATACGTCATTCAAGTCAACTGTGTTTTAGCTATTATCAGTATGTAATAGTAACACATGTTAAATTCGTTTTTGAACTATTTTTAACGACACTATAGTCAAGTTTTCTGAATAACATCCTCACAAAAAAAAAACAAATAAATTTGAAATTCAGGAATCTACAGATTAAAATGCGTAGTTGAAAATTAAAATTGAATTACCCAAAAAATTCAATTAAAGAAATGAAGAACACACCTCCAATCCAGAATAAACTTTTGCTACACATATAATAGAAAACAACCATACATACAGACATCAACAGCAATTAAAAAATATTACACATGAAAACTAAAAGAGCTGAACTCAACAAACTAGAGCAATATGAAATCTACAAACACATAAAAACTGATAAACAAAACATCACAAACGAACAATTTAACTTCAAGCCCCATCAACCTTTTGATTCATATATATAATATAATAAAGGAAAGAACTTGCTCATCCACGTACGGGATGGGAAATTCACGCACTGAACTGGGAAATTCTGAAGTACTGGACTGAAATTTTGCATAAAAGATATTCATATCTTTATATATGTGATTGCATATCGTAGATTCTTAATATACCGAGAATAATTATAGGCCTATTTCCAATTCCTCAAGATTTCATCACGTCAAGCTTTTATTTTGACCCTTGCGGAGCACGGGCTCCGTAGTAACGGATCTTTATTATTGACCTGGTAGTCAATAATAAATTTAAAATAATTCGCCAACACCACCGATACCAACCGACCGCATCCTACCTGCCAATGACAATGGAATGAAGACAACAGTGTTGAAAATGGATTTAAAAATCCGAAAGCGCATCTTACTAGTTCTAGTAACTAGTAAGATTACTAGTTTTTAATAGCTTTTATTTAAGAAATTGATTGTAGTGTCGTTAAAAATATTTCTAAAACGAATTATTAACTAGCAGTTCGTCATGGAATGTGAAATAGATTAGTATACCGCTATGTTAAATATTCTTCAGACATTCATGAATGGGCTTAATTGAAAGTGAGTTCAAATTCAATCAATAATACAACTTTTGTAACCTTATAGTAATTGGATTTAGAACTTTATATTTTCTAGGTATTGATACATTCAATACATTATAAAAATTATTGCTCATAGTTTTTAGTTTGACCTGTTCTATGTAATAAAGAAAAATAGTTGCCCATTGCATTGCTTTTTTTGTAATGCTTTCTAAAATTTACTGACATAAAATATATTTAACATTTTAGGAATAAAAACGACAAAAAATTAGTTCGCTGGAGTGGTTTAGTAGAATTATTGTCTAGTCTGTTGTGTGAGATGTTTTACAAGACTCAAACAGTACCTATTATTTAATACTAGCAATCTTGATTTACTGATGCAGTGCCTACTGTGACATTTTTCAATATTCTGTCACGATTTCTTATCAAACCAATGTTTGAAGCCTGAATACAATGTTTCGTTGTGTTATTCCAACAAAAAGTTAATCTTGAATTATATAAGTTATAAGATAATCGCTATATTTATATTAATAGTTAATGTCTGGTAGTGATCATGTAATAGAGTTTGTTGATGAATCACATTATTGAGTTGAATAACTCACTTTATGAGTGGGTAAAATATCGAGGATATGCTTCATTTAAAACTTGGAAGTGATCTAATTCTAAGTCTCAATGAAAGGAAAATTTTTCCATTTTTATTTTTCTATTGATGTTGGTATATCAACATTTTTCTACAATAATTGGTGATAAATAAAATAATCAACTTGTTAACAATAAAACTTTACTATTTCAAAATATATATAATCCAGCCTTTTTACTTCTTATCTGGTATGCTATTTTATATTTTCCTTTTTTTATAATATTATATCGAAAACACTTATTTTTCCCTTTAGTCTTGTAAAAGTACGTGATATTCACATACATTATTTCTTGTAAAAGTTTGTTATTTAATTTACTGTACGTTACTACTACAGTGGACACTCAACAGCAATAATAGATTATCAATAAATTTGTAAAGTATAGTGTTTCAATATTAATTGTGTGTGGCTCTAGTTGAGCAGGTCTCTATCATTCCTAAATCTTTTTTCAATATTGATATTTCATCCCCATCATTAAACAAATCAACAAAGCGTTTCAAATATAATAGTATTGAAAAAAACAAGGTTTAAACTGTTATATGTGGCGTAAAATTATAATTTTATAAACAGCCAAGTTAAAATTACGTCATTGTGCACAGTAGTACAATCTACATTACTTCAAACCGGATTCAAATCCACTAATAATGGATAGCTTACTAGTGAAAGAGAACATCCAGGTAGGAATTTATGTGTAGAATATCTAAACTTCTCTTGTGAAGTTTATTTACTTCTCTTGTTAAAAAATTGTATTTTCCCCTAGATTCTCTTCCTCTAGCAGCCTTGTCATTTCTATTGGAAAGATGGAGAGAATTGTGTCTAGAAGTAGAATACTGCATGCCTTGGAATCTTCAGTATTTCAAATTCAAATTTTCAAAGAAAATTGCAAGTGATGAAGCTTAAATATTGAGTAGCTGAGATCATTGTGTCTCCATAATAAAGTTTTCAAACAGTTCACCTTACTCTAAAAGCCTGCTTTCCAATGCACTTTTGTTGAGGAAAAACAGAAAACTTTTGGGTCTCAAGGTGCAATTCCTTAGCAACGACTTAATCCGTTCATTTATAGACGCGTGATTAGAGCCGCCGTGGCTAGACATACATGCCATCGCATAACCTATAAATTCATTAGATTCGATGACTTATTGGATTTTTATGTTGTATGAATATTATGGTGGCAGATGAATTGGAAGTGTTGGCTTCTATATTTATTTTATGTTACGACATCGAATCTCATGAATTTATAGGTCTAGCCGCGGCGGCTCTAACCACAAAAAAAATGTTTCTCAAAAAATATAGCTCGTTTCAAGACCTTTGAAATGATATATCATAAGTCATACTTTTCCAAGGTCCTATAATCTCAACTGTCCAGTTAATCTGCACAATGTACTTTTTTTCCCGCACTAGATTTTCCCGCGGTGAAAACGTACATTGTGCAGACTAACTGGATAGTTGAGATTATAGAACATCGAAAAAGTATGAAATGATACATCATTTCAAAGTTCTTCAAACGAGCTACAGTTTTTATTGGATTTTTTATTGAAAAACGGAAGCTTTTATTGGACGAAATATATATAACTATGAGGTGAAAATTCCCTAATTTTCTGGCTTTGTATGGGAATAACCTTCTAAACAATATATATACGATTAAGTGCTACATTATTATAATACATTTATAATTTTAGATCTACCTATTCATTCTTGGAAGGATAAAATCAAATTCAGATCGCTATCAAGCGGGGGAACGATGGATGATGGGGACTCTACGGTTCAAGGCCAAGGCTCTGTACTATGAATACTAAAACCCTACGAAAATTCAGCTTTATAAGCCTATTGTCCATCCTACTTTCTGTCTCTTCTCAGCAGAACAGAATTTCATTTGAAATTAGTGTTCCAGGTATCAATTTGCTAATTACGTGCTGGTAAATATCTATAAATAATATAATTGTAAGTGTATATCAACAAGTCTTGTCAGTTCAACATATTTGGGCTGTGGATATCATAATTTTTGTTCATTTCATTGAAGGAATTTAGCGTGATGGTATCTACACTTATAGAGGGTCATTTTTCCAACCTCCGATTGGCCATAAATAAAATACAAATGTATTGAAAAATAATATTACTTTTATGATTATTCTTCAACATAATTGCCGTGAAGGTAGAGGCACTTTTCGTACCAGTGGAGCCGCCTACCAAAACCAGCTTCATAAAATGCTGCCGCCAAATGAGTTCAAGTGGGCTATGAAGTAGTTTTGGAATTCCTCGTTAGTTTGCAAGCTCTGCCCTCAAAGTCGTCATGTCTTGAGTTTGGGGAAAAGGTATAAGTTACTAGTAGCCCAGTCAATACATTAATGCGCAACAAGTTGGGGGAAAGCTGCATTTTTGTAGGGTGATAGTATACGTATTACATAGGGCGTTGCACCCTTCAGTCTGCTAGTGCTACCTTGTCGCGGGTTCGAATCCCGCCGACCCCATCGAATAGGCATGGACGTTTGATCATCTCATAATTTACCCTCGCACAAGCAAAAATCTCATGTGGACATTATCCGCAATAAAAAAAATATAATAAAAAAATGTCTGGAACCAAAGAGTCCCCATCTTTGCACAGCTTGCTTTCCCTCAAGACATCCCCCCCCGAAGTTCGAAACTGCAATGGTTTCTTAAAACAAGTATATCTTGGCTCCAAATCAAGATGTCGATCTGACTTTGATTCAATCCTTTCAAGGATGATCTACAATTAACGTCATATAAAATTTCACCGTATATCTATTGTTCAGTAAGTATTCCCATTCACAGCCAGAAAATCAGAAAATTTTCACCTCATAATTTTTTATTTTTCCTTATAAAAGTTTACGCTTCCGTTTTTCGAGAAAAATGTTTCGTAGAAAAGTTATAGCTCGTTTTGAGACCTTTAAAATTATATATATATATATATATATATATATATATATATATATATATAAAGCGAAATGGCACTTACTGACTGACTGACTCACTCACTCACTCGCAGTACTAAAAATCTACCAGACCAAAAACGTTCAAATTTGGTAGGTATGTTCAGTTGGCCCTTTAGAGGCGCACTAAGAAATCTTTTGGCAATATTTTAACTCTAAGGGTTGTTTTCAAGGGTTTAAAGTTCGTCTTTTAGCATGTATATTCTTCTTCTCTCAATCTCTTAATATTAATTGAAATTTCCATATCATATGTTACTATAGAACATATCTAGATAGAGTACCTCTTCGAAACAGTTGTTAACTGGCAACTGAATTAATAATTTTGACAGGTTGGCATTAAGTTGAGTTGACTTTGTTAGGTTGGCACCAAGTTGAAGATTCAAATGCATTTATCGCGGAAAAATTGATTGGGCACTGCTACTTCAATCAGAGCTATTCCTGGGAATATTATATTACTAGCCGTCAGGCTCGCTTCGCTCGCCATATCCGCCAGACGTTTAGTCTGGCCCCCGACTGGATTGTTCTAACATATGATAAAAATGCTCAAATGAAAAATGCAGGCGAGCGAAGCGAGCCTGCTGATTTCATTCTTGGTCGATCCAGTCGGGGGTCCAGGGGGCGGAGCCCCCTGGCTAGACGGATATGGCGAGCGAAGCGAGCCTGACCGCTAGTATATCATAAATCAAACGTTTCCGATGTTCTATAATCTGAATTGTCCAGTTAATCTGCACATTAAATTAAATAAGGAAGCAAGCGGTACAACGTCGGGGACTCTTCGGTTCCAGGTTCCAAGCTATGTACTATGACTGTATACTAACACCCTGCAAAAATTCAGCTAATTTGTTGCGCAAATCCCTGTTTTTGTCTTCATCGATTGGGCTATAATAGTGGTCGATTCAGCTTTGTATGGTGGGTGATCGAAAATATTACATTTGATTTGCTAGAAGAAGCCGTTTGATTCCACCAAAACTTGAAGGCTGAGTTGTCATGGATCACGATTCCTGAAGTCATTTCAACTGAGTTCTTTAATTTTCCTACACCATTCACGCTCAATATCATCACCGTTTACTGCGTGAACTTGGATAATTGTGCGTTAGATTTACTGCCTATTGCCTTTTGCTTGCAAAAACGAATAACGCTACGCAACTAGCACTTGGCGGAAGGCTCAATATTGAGACGGTCTGGTGAAATATTTTGTTTAGAAATAATAGTTTCTTTCTCCTTGCGATATTTGGTTGATAGTAAGTTGATCAAGTATTCCTGTCTTTAGTTTTAGTTTTAAATGGTCTCCGATACAGTTTATTTTATTCCACAAAAATTGAATAATATATGAATCATATTTGTATGTCAACAATAGGACAAATGAACACCTAGCTCAGTCTAAAGCTAGCTGATATTTAGCATAAATGTTATTTATAAATCAAAAAATAAACATTTTTCCATAACGAATTGTTATAAGACAAAAAAGTATCATTTATAAAACAGGTTGGTTAAAATCATGAAAACAGCTTAATATTTTTTTACAAGGATTTTTTGATTGTAGTTTTCATTGGGGATTATTCTCAATTAACTGCATTCGAATTTGAAACTATACAATTATCACCAGATTAAATTGAGCTTATCTCAAAAAAATCATTTCGCACAGAAACAAAATGGTTTGATTTCTAGGATACTTGATAAATCTAATATCCCATTAAATCTTTATTAAACTAGTGACCCTTTGGATTTTTTGATTGTAGTTTTCATTGGGGATTATTCTCAATTAACTGCATTCGAATTTGAAACTATACAATTATCACCAGATTAAATTGAGCTTATCTCAAAAAAAGCATTTCGCACAGAAACAAAATGGTTTGATTTCTAGGATACTTGATAAATCTAATATCCCATTAAATCTTTATTAAACTAGTGACCCTCTGGGTTAGAGAACTCGCTCTAGAACTGTTGTATTATAATCTTCGAAACCAGCAACTTTTAATTATACAGAGTTGATGAAAATTATGGAAACAGCTAAATATTTCTCTTACGAGAATAATTTGTCAGTAGGCTTCATTGGGGATCCTATTTAAAATGAAAAATTATTCTGCCGCTTCGCTTTAACATCTTTGACTCTCATATGAATTCAAATTATTTTTTTTAAATGATAATGGTCATGTGCTACATGATTGTCATACAGAGCTCCACCAGATGAAAATGTGTCAGCGCATGAAGGACTGTCTGTGTGATAGCTCCCAAATAGCCTCAGCTGATTTTATTAATGAAAGAATGGAAAACTGTATTAATTACATGCAATGAATTCTTCAGATGAATTCAAATTCAAATAATAAATCACGACAATTTTTTTTCTTATGCACTTTCAATGTTATTTTTATATTCTGAAAAAGGACGAAGAAGTGAGTCAATTTTGTTGTCCAACGAACTTGATCTGTAAAAAGTTTCGAAGAATTCGTATTCATAATTTGAAGTTGAATAATAAATTATTTTTAAAGTTATACAAACGAACAACGACTTTGGCCTTAAGTGAGTCAAAAGTAAGAATTCGCTAACGCTCGTTTTATAAATTCAAAGGTTCATTAGATTTAATAAGTGTCTCAGAAACCGGTCCTTAGTTCCACACTTTTAGATGTCTTTGAGGGTTTTGAAAAATCTAAACAGCTTTTTTTGGATGTAACCTCAAATTAAAAATAATGAAAGTAACGAAGAGAATGTATAGCTTGTTAAGATTTTCAAAGATGATTATCCAGAATTTTAGAATTATTTTCGTATTTCAAATTGTAATTCCGTGAACGAACTCCATCATAATGAATACAATTTTTATTATTTTTCTGGAATGACTTCTATGTTACTATAATGAGGTCCACGTCATAATGGCAGTGGAGAAAGATAAGAGAACAATTTAGCCGATCCTCCGTCTTGTCAATGCCTTCTATAGACGGTAGCTGGTACAGGTTTATTGATGTATTATTAACTGTTAATTCTCGTTTAAAATAATAAATTATATTTTATTAAGCAAGAAATTATATTTTTTAATAATTTCATACTGAATTTTCATAATTAAGATGAAGTATTTTATTAATAAATTATTAATTCTATATTGTTAAAAGACAACAGAGCAAAGCGAGAAAGAGATAGCGCTATCCGCTTTGTTGAATGATAGGCACGGTTATCAATACGGTACCATTGCTAATCAAGCACTGCCATTGCCATTGTAACGTGGACCTCACTTTAGACTGGAGATACTTTCATTCTTTATCGTAAATGATCATATTCAAATCACACATCGATTAACTATTTTTATTATTTTTTCCAGGCCTATTTCGTTTCGAACTTGTTTGTGGAGAAGAGAAAAACAATTACTAAAAATGCTGAAGGAGATATAAATATAGACGGAATTCAGCAAACTTCTGAATCACCCTAAGCTTATCCAAGTAATCTTTGACTTTCTGTGCCGTGCTCATCTATGGAAGGTAACTATATTTTTATTTTATCCTATTAGCCTACTATTAAACGAGCAATTTCTGTTTATATGTTTATATCTTTGTTTATATGTCTGTATGTCACTGGATCTGGAAACGGCTCTAACGATTCACACGATATTTGGAACATAGTAGGTTTATGATATAAAAATTCAATTGCACTTGGTGTCATCCCTAGGAAAACTCGCTGAACAACATTAAAAGGATAATTCATCCTTGGAAAAACAGCTGAGACTTTCGTCGTCTGTGGATAATGGAAGTGAGTGAGCGAGTGCGTCTGTGGAAAATCAAAATATCTCATCCCTGAAATTCATAAGCTGATGTATAGCTAGCTGTAAAATATAAACACGACCTAAAAGATGAAGAAACCTTAAGGGTTTGAAAGGTAACATTATTCATAATTAATCAAAAATGATAATCATATTAAAAAAAAACAAAACATGTTTACGCGATGTTTCCAAATTCATCAAAAAAGTTAAATTTCCTTATAATCCTTCAACCCTAAAACTTTTCTAGCAGATGCACTTAGCTGCAGGGGGGGGCTCTTTGCCTTTGCATGTTTAGTATTTTGTTTATAAAGTGATGAGACATAGTAGGCCTATTAGCAATGACCATTTTCAGTGTTCATAGTGTATGAATAACAACTGTCCTTATTTGCTTAGTAGAATTAGAAGTAATTCTCAAGTGAAAACTTCATATAGTTGTGAATGTTGGGCTACATGTTTACTCTAAAGAGTCCAAAATAGTAACTTCATGCTATTAGTATAGAATGGTACATAGTATTTCAACAAATATTGTAGCAAACATAGTACATCATTCTACATATAAATAAATTATAAATATATTATAATATCCTCTTTTGTTATAAATGTTCTATGCTTTCGTACTCTAGAGCGAAGCTCGGTTCCCTGATATTAACAAATTAAGAAGAACTGTTCCTTACTCACCATACCAAATGCACCTTCTACTAAAAATGAGCTGAAAGTCTTTCTTTTAGAAAAATGAAACCATTCTTAAGTCTGTATTCTAACTAAAATCTGCATTTATCAAATTTTATTGAATCTAATACTACATACTTTTCCACATTTTATGATGCTATCAACTATTTAATCAAAACCATTATTGATTATGATTTTTTTAATCGAAACTTCCCACACACACACACAAGCTCTGCTTTCGTGGGGCTTACATTCATCCATTTAAATTTTCATTTTTTTCTAAAAAAACTTTGATGTATTAAAATGTTAATATAGGTAGATAATATCAATGTACCTAGAATACATTCAAGGTATTCTAGGTACCTTGGATAATAATTATGTATTATAGCTATGTACGGTAGTTATAAATTTAACCTATTGAAATCGTCTTATCTATTTTCATCTTGTTTTTGTATTGGTTAATGCTTACTTTCAACTCATAAATGAATGTAATACAACAATAAAGAATAAATAAATAACTTTTAATTTTATTGAAATTTTGTTATTTTTTCATTATTACACAGGAAACGATCAACATGATAATTCTTCTTGACGAACCATTTTATAAAAGTCAAACTATCTATATGATTGAAAAAAAAATTGAAATCAAGTCTCTAATTTTGTATTGTGTTGCTGGAATAAGGAAACTAGAAAAAGTTTAGGTACCTACATAAGATGATTTTGATTTAAACTCATTTTTCCACACCTTGAGCCATGAGTGAATTCAAATTGTTTAAAGAGTGAGTTAATATTGTTCAAAATGTTATTTATTTGTATCTTTCAATGTTTTTTTTGGCAATAAACATTTATTATTTTTAATACTTGACTGTTTATTAGTTTTCATTATTCAAGCTATGTAAGTATTGTTCGATATTTCAACAAGATTTCATCATCTTAATTATGATCTATAAAACATTTTCAACTGTATGATTCTTATTAAAGACATTCATTCAATTGTATCCATTCTAGAATATGATTTGCTTGAATGAATTGATTTTGGTCCAATTAATGGTTTATCACATTCAAAGATGATTAAATTCTATTTTTATAGCTTAATGTTGGTTTTTGCTTACTTGACTTACATTGTTCTATATTTTGTTTTTAGGCTTTATGATCTTGAGTGTAGTTCATAATATAATAATCTATTTCCTTTCCTTTGTTGCAGCTCATCAATTTTATAACAGTTTACTGACTACTCAAAACTTGCCTTTCTACCAACTCTGCCTACAAGATATATGACATTCATTCTCTACAAACAGTTAAACACCCAAATTATGGCTGTGCTATTTGAAAATTTATCCAAATCTCAATTTGCATGCCTTGTTAAAATATTTAGTAGGTATTGGAATTTATAGTCGTTTTGGATTCAGATTCGACAACTTTTATTATTGACTTATTAAAAAATGTTGACCACTTAGACTTTCCAATTAGAAATATTTCAAGTCTGGATACGAAGTATAATCATACTATATGAATTGAATAATATAATTCTAATCCAGTAGGTGATGAAAAATCAATTATGCTTTAAGAATTGATCTAGAATGTTGAAAATTTTCAAAATATCATTATTTTGTTTGTTTTATAATTATTATTATAGTAATTTTTCCACCGTACTAGTAGATTCAAGTTAGCCCATGTTTCCTTGATTGTAGAGAAACTATAATATTTTGAGAAACTTGCGTCATTTATTAAAACTCTGTAGGAGTATCCCACTTTACTGTCAAAACCGTGGTTCACTCTTATATTGAATGGACTCTCAAAATTCCAAAAAGCTTCCTTCTATTTTCTTGTAATAGGTGATACAGTAGTGTTATTCTTTGTAATGCATTTTAATTTCTCTCCTTAGGCTATTCCTCTTTCGAAATCTTTTGTAACCAATTAATATTATAAAAATGTTATGGATTTCTAGTGTTTGTTGTACTGTAGTTCTTATCATTTTTCCCTACGCGACAGTATATTATAACTTTCCCAGAATTTTAAAGGCTACCAATTAGTATTATATACGTTATCAATGAACAGAGTGTTTCTATATATAATTTATTTAATTTGTTAGTTGGCCAAAGTTTTCATTGTAGAAAGTTTTATAGATTATTAGCTTGAAGTTGAGATATAAAATCGAGTAAATTCGGTTTCCACTCGTTAGAACTAAATAAACGTGAAACAAGACCTATGTCTTGTCTTAGATTATAACAGTTATGTAATTTTATGAATAGATTGTGACCACAAGTTTTGTCTGACTCATTTATTTTCGAATTTTGTTGGGGGTAGTCCCTTCCGGGAAGGTCCCACCTCGCGTGAATATATCATTCTATAGCTGTCAATGGGGAATGGGCCTCACGACTGAACACTTATGAATATCCCATATTCCGATTATCCCAGACATTACATTTTTATCCCATTAGTGTAAAAATTATTTTTACACTTGTTAATGAAATACCAAAACTAGTCGTGTCTCAAAGACAATATATAAAGTGTACCAGTAATTCTATTAATAAAACTTTCTAGTAGCCCCATTGAAATAAATTAATTTATAAAACTATTTATTCAAATACATATAATTTTCACAAGATCAATAGATTAATTGAATAACCAGTAAATAATCAAATATCTGGGGACCGAGCTCGCTCTGGAAAAAAACTATAGTACACTGGAGAAACTATTTGAAGGGGTTTTATTTGTATCTGTATTTTATAGAATAATTTTCATGTACTGACCATTTCCTTTTTCTATTTTGTTTCCCATTGCACTTTTAAAAACTATTACACTATGAATGTGGGTCCAAGTATTATACACAAACCTATGAAGGTTTGTTTAAGGACTTGTTATTTGAATACTGTTTTATTAGTTATAAAAATTTACCCGCTTATTTATAATCCTGAACTACTTCATTCTATTCGGAATTATAGGTCTACTATTTATAAAGATCATTAAAAATTTTTAATCAATAAAAACCGAAATGGTGGAAATCATAAATTGTATTATTCACATTTTTCAATTACTACAGCATAATTGACTTGTACTGTGTTACTGCTAATAATGTGAACATTTTGTTGATCTTTTTTGTTGCACATCTTTAGGTTTCAGAAACAGCCCCAAGTAAAGAGATATTGGTGATTTTATCATGAATATTGAATAATTTTCATTGACTGATCAATTGTTTTCTACGTTCCTATTCCATTGTAGAGCATATTTTAATCCAACTTTTTACTGTAAACCATTTTAATTAGAATATTTGATTCTCGATAACTTACTAAAAAAATTATTCTAATATTATTATTTTATATGTTTGTTTTGATCCAATTATATATCGGTAGGTTTCATCAGATGTCAATGTATTTCATGTAATTTTTAAAAAATCAATAGTTGACTGTTATTCAAATTATCTACTAACATTTTTATGTTCTCAGCTTGTTTTTCGTTCTAATTTATAGTCCTTCAATATTAGTGATTATTGTAAATAACTTATCCATTTTTGTAAAACGTGTGATCTTTCCAATAATGATATTTTACTAAAAAATAATTATATTAAGTTATTGTTATATTTATTTATACATTTCTAATGCTGATGTTTTAGTGAGTTTTGAGCACTATGTGTAAATTAATGATAATGTCATCTATAACCATCTTTATAATATTTGTTTAGAATATTCTATTCGCTATGATATCATGGTTATGGGCTTGAATCAATCGTTTGATATTTTTCGTACTTACATTTATTATTTCTGTCACCTTACTATATACAAATTATTATTTTTATTATTAAAATTATACAATTATTCACAGGGTGTTAGATTTTAACCTATTGTTAGAAACTAAACATTGCAAGACATTTGAAATTGAACCATTATTATATCCAATATTATATCAAACGCTCAGCATGAGAATGTCAAGCTTGACATCTAAGTACTCTATCAAACTGGAAGTCGTATTCGGTGTACAGTTACAAATTGAAAAAACATTTCAGGTGCATTATTTATTAACTAACGAAATATATATTTCATGCGAAGATTAAATTATGCGTATTACAATATGAAATTATTCCAATTCGGTGCCGAATTTGAAAATGCATTTCTGTGTTGAGATATTTATTGTAGCCAATATCATTTTACCGTATTTTTTTAACGTATCAGTCAAACAGTGACGCTATTTCATCTAACTTTTGGGGGGGGGGGTCAAACAGCGGGGGTGTGATATACCTCCTAAGGAAATGGGTATCGGGGTTTCCCTCAAAACTATAACATTAAAAAAAAACATGTAATTTTATGCTTCATTATTTTTCCTATTAAAAGTCTCAATACAAAAATTTTATTTATATTTCACAAGTAGTTTTTCAATACATCATCGGATATTATAAAATAAATTATATAATAAATTATTATAAAATAAATCGGATATTAAAAAAAAATCAGCTGATAGTTGCAGTGATAGTAGTTTTAATTTTTCTGCTCAAAATTTTCAAGTTTATTTTAATATTATTTAAACTTTCGGATTGTTCAGTGTTATTTCCGGCTCTTATCAACCCTTCGAAATTCAAAATTCATCAGTCATATCTCGAATACGTATTCTCTGAGTGTTATCAATTATTGTGAAGGGAATATTGGGAAACAAGTTTCTATCATTATTGATGAACAAATTCGGTAGCAATCCTATTTGAAACCTTTTTATCCTGTTAAAATTTTAACTTTCATTATAAATAATGTTCCGATCATTTTTTAAACTTCCTCCATCTAGAAAAAAATGATTCAAAGTTGATCATTGTTTTTTTATCATTTTCATCCCTTTTCAACGTTTTATTATTTTTTACATAATAAGATGCCAGAAGCTATTACCAGTTGAAAAATTATTGCCAGTTATCATGTACCTGATTCATTAGTAGTTATGCATTGTTGAAATTGCAATGAAAAATTGTTTTCGACTTGGAAGATACCTTCCATTATCAGCGTTCGAAATAAATTGTACCAAAATCATATAGAAGTTTTTCAAAGTTTTATTTCAGTATGAATTGAAGCATTTTATTCTCATTACACGAGTATTGAATAATACTCCAATCTTACTTGTTACCCAGGTTGATTCCTTCTTCTTAATTATTATTTTACATTGATTAATAATCCCAAAATATAATATTACATTGAGAATTGCAATAATAATATTATTACAACAAGAAAATTTAAAACTAAAACTTTATTCAGTTTGTAATAAATTTCCTATTGCAATATTGCAAAACATGGAAAGATGGATTGAAGAACATCGAAACTCATCACCTCAATTGATACAGTATCGACCACTTTTTACTTTTGACAGTACTTTTATGCAGAACAGTAGTAAAATATTTGAAACCTAATTCATGTACTGAATTCAAAAATATATTCGATGGTGTAAGCATAGAGAAAAGAATACTTTCATATTTAATCTCATCCCATCATTGAAATGATTGTATAGTATATATATTATACTATTATTCTATTGCAGTATTACAAGTTTTCATTGTATCAATAATATTATCAATGTATCAATAATTGATGTTAATAGATATAGATTGAATGTAGGCTGTCATGAAGACTTTAACCATTCAGATCAAGATTTATGCCTGTAAAATAGCGTTTAAGTTACATAATTATTAATTAATAATTTCAACAATTTATATCTTTACTAATAAGTTTATTGACTGAGTCCTTTCGACCTTTCAAATCATTTGGTTGTTATTTGTGTTCTCTATCAAGTCAATTACAGCAGTATTCATCACATATTCTACAGGGTCCTCACTATTATTTATAAGTAGGCTACTTGTGACTACGTACCGTATCTTATAATTTTACTGATTTTCTTGATCACATGAATAAATATTTTTTATTTTCCATACTGGTGTGGTATTCATTGATTGGAGCAAACCTTCATTATAATATAATGAAATGATAAAAATCTTTTGAATCTTTAATGAATCATTGACAAAGGGAGGGAGAACTCTTAGGACCTACTTTGGTGTCTTGTTCATCACTAGAAATGTGATAATGCAAAAGAAAAGCATGACCTGCAAATCATCTAACTGATATTTATTTTATGTATCTGCTTAGTCAATTTTTATCCATTGATTGGATGAGGCGAACAAATAAAATATTTGAAAAATAATAACAGGCACACGCACTTGATCTTGTATTTCTGGTTTTTTTCTCATTAAATTTAGATATAAAATACAGTCTAGTACCGATAAAATAAACATAGAACTTGCTACCAAAATCTTTCTTATTATTGAGGCGAACGCACTCAGCAACAGAGGGATGAATGCAGACGGGTGCAGGAAATCCCTCTCCAGGAGTACGAATGTTGCAAAGCACACAGCTGATGTCCGTCAGTACCGGTATGCATAAATCTGCTCACAACTGCATGCAGACGCTTGATTTTTCTCTCCATCTGTCTGTTGGTGTGTGTGTTCGCCTCTATTACTTGACTGCCTGTATACACCTTTATAACTTGGATTTGTTGAAAAACTATCTAGTTTTGAGAATTTTCTCAATGCTTTGAAATAGTCTCATTGGTTGTACTATATAAAACAGTGTGGGTGAAAAGTCCGAGAATGTCTTAATATATCATACACAAAGGTAATTTGACGGTGGGTGTGATTGGGGATCCTACTAAAATTGAAAATACTACTTCACTATGACTTTAAAAATCTGGTACGCCATATTGAATGCAACTTTATTTTTTCAAATAGGAAGGTGGTCATGCGATATATGATTTCGATACGGAATTTCAAGAAAAAAAGAATGGCGAAAGCCGCATATCGATATCTCAAACCGTTTCGAAGATACCTGTTATTAATCAATACTATTCGAAGCACAAATGAGAGAAAAAAGTCCGAGAACAGCTTAGTATCTCATAAAAAAATGTGATTCCAAGGTGGGTGTGATTGGGAATCCTACTCAAATTGAAAATACTGTACTACTTTACTATGACTTTAGAAATCTGGTCCACCATCTTGGATCCGCCATTTTGAATGCAACTTAATTTTTTCAAATAGGAAGGTGGTCATGCGATACATGATTTTGACACGGAACTTGATGAAAAAATGAATGTTGAACACCGCACATCGATATCTCAAACCGTTATGAAGATATTCATATTATTAATACCACTTATGTACGTATTTCATTTCTGATTTGCATGGTAATGATTAATAATGTGGATATCTTCTAAACGGTTTGAGATATCGATGTGCGGTTTTCGTCATTCATTTTGTCTTGAAATTCTGTATTGAAATCATGTATCGTATTCAGAAAAATGAGCAGTCGTTGCATTCAATATGGCGGACCAGATTTGTAAAGTTATAGTAAAGTGGTATTTTCATTTCAAGTAGGATCCCCAATCACACCCGCCATCAAATTACCTTTTTGTATGAGCTATTAAGCCGTTCTCGGACTTTTTTCTCTACTTTCTACTTTGAATAATATTAATTAATAATGTTAATATCTTCGAAACGGTTTGAGATATCGATATGTGGTTTTCGCCATTCATTTTTTCTTGAAATTCCGTATCGAAATCATGTATCGCATGACCACCTTTCTATTTAAAAAATAAAGTTGCATCCAATATGACGGACCAGATTTTTAAAGTCTTAGTAAAGTACTATTTTCGATTTGAGTAGGATTCCCAATCACACACACAATCAAATTACCTTTGTGTATGAGATTTTAAGCCGTTCTCAGAATTCTCACTCACTCTGTATAATAATATCGAGTGACCTGGCTGGCTTAGGTCACCGTAACGTGTCCATCCGAAACATAAGAGTGGCCCGAGAATCTTCCCCGGGCCAGGATTCGAACCCGGGCCTCTGAATTATAGAGCCAGCATCTAATCCACTGTTCCACTCGACTACGGCCATTCCATTGATTGTACTACATTTAGAATTATCAGCAGATTCGTAATAGTGTGTAAAGATCAATGTCCACTGATCTCATATAAATGTTATCTAATAATGCTACATATTCATATTCAAACTATTATCACATTTTATCGCCACCACAGATTGCATAGAGTGAGACATAGCTTTGGAAATTGATATGTATTTGGATATTAACAGCGGTCATTAAAGGGAGTCATATGTGCGCCCTTGTTCTCTGTGAGAGGCCTAGCGGTCTCTCACTTACTGAGTTTATAAATGAAAGGAGATAACTCTCGAATCAGTGTTATTATGTTTAACAGAGTTATAAGCTAATAAATCACTTCTCTGTGGTTCCTAGCTCAACTAAACTGACTATAGGTACACTCAATGTACCTGCTGTATTCTAGGTTCCTTGGGTACACTACCTACTTATATCTTATGATCAACCCCTCTCTTTACTCAAGTATATACTCAGTTCAGGACTTGTATTGGCATCATCCTCAGCAAAAACAACCTAGATTCTCTCTAATGACTGAACATCAATTTATGACACTTTCAAAGTTGATGTGTCACTCTTAGTAGTCTATGTTCTCATCTCCACTATCACTGAGCTTCCTGCGCGTGCACGGGTTATCAACACATTATTCATACCATTTTAATATTGTTCCTGTTATCATTGAAGTCACCCAACATAGGGTCATTTCATACAGTTGATGGGAAAATTACAAATTTCTTTTTAAAGTTTGAAAAACCTTCTAATAGTTTGGGCGTCATGGGTAGAAGGTTATTCTTGTTGCTTGTTCTAGAAATTTGTCTCTTCATTGATATTAATTGCGTTGCTGATTCAAGGTAATTTATTATTATTATTATTAATTTCAAGTATTTATGCAAGAATTCACTAATAAATATAAAGAAAATAAAATCTCAGTACCCTTTTTTGAAATATTTTATCACTACATGTTTCGGACATTTATGCCATTTTCAAGTGACACTTTCAAAAAAGGGTACTGAGATTTTATTTTCTTTATATTTATATTCACTAATAAGTACACTAGCTGATGGGAAAATTATATAAAAAGTTATTACAGAATAATTAATTATACCTACTCAATTATTCATTATCTTACAAGGGAATACTCCTATTTATATCAATATGATATATTTAATTCAAAAACATTTCGAAAAATATCTACTAGGGTACTTGACTCATAGCTCCACTCATCCTCTCATCACTTTCTCCAAGTGTTCAAAAATATATTATTTATAGAATTTGAAAATATTGCTCTTTTCAGGTTCAGGTAGGTATAAGCATTTGTGGTGTATATTCAATCATCAATTTAAATTTATAATCTTTGAATATTTCTATAACTGTTTGGCTTTGTGGTTATACTATGTCTGTGAAAAATACATAGCCTACGGTAATCAAAATTTCAATTAAATACCAAGGTTCTCTTTCAAGAATATTCAAGGTTATCTTTCTTGTTGCAGTGCAGAAGGAGATTATATTTGCATTACCATACAGAGTTGATGAAATTTTGGAATTTAAATCAAATCAAGGGAAAATTCCAATGTATCAATTTATTTATAACATTGTATGGTTTCTTTTTGTATTATTCATTTTTAATTATGGTTACTTAACATAACCCCAGCGGGGTTACTTTCATTGTTTCCTATATAATTTTTACTATTCATATTGTTTGTAAGTGTATATTTCTTTTTCCAAAAAAATTAATTTATTGAAAAATATTATTTGTATGTAATCACTTTCTTATAAAGAATGTTTTTTTACCTTTAGCTCAAATTTACATAAAATAAATACCATATATGCTCATAAGTTGTGTCTGATTAGAATTTCATTATTAATCTACACTTTTCAATATTTTTTTTTCATTTCAACTATTGTTTCGTCAAACTTATATGAGAGTTTATATTTTTCCTGTATTCAACTATGGTAGTGACTTTGTTGACTTTGCAGAGCACAGCATTCTTATTCCTTTGTGAATTCAATAATTAATGTACAACAACATAATTTTCATCACAACCTGATGTTCTTTCAAATGTTTTTGTATATTTATACGCTGAAAACAACATTATTTTAACTTAACTATTGAATTAAATCAATAAATTAAATTAAATCATCAAATTATTATTTAAATATCTTGCTTAAAAGCAAGTTTCTAATTAATACTTTACTTCTTTTTATAAATAGCTGAATGGCTACATATGAAAGTGAAACTGTGCATGATCATTTATGACAACTAGGCAGAGCTACAAAAAAATCATGAAATTTTTTCAAATTGATAAAACAAGATGGCAGACTTTTAAAATGCTATTTCTTAAATAACCAAAAAAGCATTGATTTGAAAAAAAACTACAGGAATAACGTCCTTTAGTAAATTTTATTTCAAATCGATTCACACCTCACTTTTCAACATTGAATGAATATTAAGTGCGATATGGCAGCTTTAGTGACTTAAGGAGGTTTAGTGACTGGAGGTTTGTTGCAGTACACGCCAAGGCATGATAATGCTAACTACAGTTTGCCTCAATAAAGCAACAATGTCCATCTGATTTGGATGTTATTCGTTAGCGATCTTAGATTATTCCAAACATTTAAAAAAAAAAACGTTGCATACTCCTCTAAATGTGAAAAAACAAAATGCCGGATGTTTGAGTAACTGAGAACTTTCGGACAGCTTGCATGTTAAATGATATTTAGATACGCTTCTACCCAGGAACAATGCCCTAGAATATTTTGGTAGAGGGAGTTCGGAAACACACCCTAATGTCGAATTTATACAGGGATTGGGTTTCTGAAGAGTTATTGTGAAATTAACCTTATTGATTACATAACCTTAATATAATCCTTAATTAACCTTATAATAACATTATAAATTAACCTATAACCTTATTAATCCTAATAAGGATCCTAAATCCTAATAACCCCTAATCCTATAACCTTATTATACATTGTATCATTAGGATTTCTACTAGTAGTACGGTATTCATAAGCTGTATTATTTTTACAAAAGCATAGTAGTTTAGTAGGCTCTATTATAAACTACACGGCATTCAATAATAAATTGTTATCTTATTTCTGTTTATATTTACTCTTTATGTGTTGGAAATCATATAAGAAGGATTGAAGATTTAAGTTACATATCATTTCTGAATTTCAGAACGCATCATGGAGAAGTGAGTACCGGTACTGGAGAGTTCCTTGAAAGATCTGTTAATAACAATGTAAGTTCGTTTGATAGAAAATACATTAAGAGAATTTTATAAATTAAATATTAGATATGAATTTCTGGTGAATTGGTAAACTGGCTTGAGCATGAGTCCCCCATATAGACTACCAGCAGGCCCCCCTTGCTTTCATAACTTTTAATATCGGGGCACCGAGCTTACACTTTTGAATTCCAATTTTCAGTCCAAACATTTGACAACATTTCGAATTTAGATTTTTCACAAAACAAATTTAATAACATAATAACACTCACTAATAGCTCAAAACTGTAAAATAATGATTAGCTTTGAAAATTTTTATGTAGGTACAGTAGGCTACTCTAATTTAAATAAAAAAATAATGGATCTTGAATAAAATCATATCATTGGTCATGTTATCACGGATTTAGGTTTCACTAACCTTGATACGGATTTCCTGGATTTTCCTTCCAGCCGGCTAGGTTCAGAAGGCGTGTACGTGGTCGGGGCTAGGAGGTGAGGGTTGAACAGCTGGTGTTCCCTCAGTCGCGCACGACTCCTGTTATCCGGTTGCAAAATACGCGGACGGGCGCCCAGCCGGAAAACTCCTCTGCTTTACAGCCGAGGTCGTTCCCCTGCCTAGGGTATAAGGGTAAGGGTATAGGGGTATGGGTATAAGGGTAAGGGTATAGGGGTAAGGGTATAGGGGTATGGGTATGAAGGTAAGGGTATAGGGGTAAGGGTATGAGGAAAAGTAAATTGTTATAGAGTGGTGGGATAAGGGAATAGAGTACTTTAGGGTGAGCATACACCCTAAAGTACTCTAGGTCCTGAAAAATACCACTTCACAGTAACTGGGGGCTATGAGCACCCTTCGCGCACTAGGGTCGAGAAAATCGAGAACGTCGCGAACACTATCGACTTAAAGTCCGCAAGCTATCCTTTTCGAGGAGAAGGATCAGCTCTAACTCACAATTCCACATGGAATCAAACCGACTGATCTCCAGAAATGGATATCAGCCGCAACCCGATCACGAGTTTAAAACAGAGTTACAACAGAGTCTCCTATCAAGTTATGAGCTCAAATTTAATTATATCACTCATTTTCCAATAATTCCTAAGCTTCTTCTCATCAGCTGTTATCTCAAGAAAGGAAGAAAGAGTGATGATGCGTATCATAGGGGGTGATGCCCCTTTGTTATAGATCAAACTAAGAAATTGCCTTGAGTTTTGACTCTCTCTCCTTCGTCACAAAACACTTTGTGACACACTCGTCCCACAAAGGGTGGGGGGGGGGTGAGACAGGGTAAGCGAGATATGGCAGAATCTTGTTATAGATGGATGAGAAGGAAGTTAGTGATTCTGAATATCAAGGAAACACTGTTTGTGGGAATGAGGGTGTGGAAATGAGGAAGATCAGAGAAATAGTCAGACGAGGGGCATGAAACCGAGTAGGCTGTGTCTGCTTTAATAGGTGAGAGTGGTAAGGAATATTTAGGTGGGGGGCATGAAACCCAGTAAGCTGCCCCTGCTTAAACAGGAGAAAGGAATATATAGGCGGGGGCATGAAACCGAGTAGGCTGCCCCTGCTTGAACAGGTTAGAGGGGTAATGAATATTTAGGCAAGGGGCATTAAACCACGTAAGCTGCCCCTGCTTAAACAGGTGGGAGGGGGGAAAGGATATTTAGGCGGGGTAATGAAAACGGTGAAAAAAAACAAAATATCACTTCTACACACACAAACATCTGAAAGGAAATAATTAGGTTCTCCCGAGGCAAAGGCCTATATGGGAGTCCCAGCATGAAGAAATAAACCAGAAACACACTTATTATTATTTGTATATGAACAAAAAGATAATAATAAACTGAGGTAAACTTATGTATTATTCACATTGAAATATTAAAAGTTTGATTTAATTTGTTATTTTGTGGTGACGGTGCTTGGTCGGGCAACAACTTACTAATTTTGTGTTGTCAATATTATTCAGAATCAGTCCTTACTATTTTCTCGTAATGTTATACGATTATAATAATTATATTTTATAATTACAATTATACATCATTGGAATCAACTGTAGATCTCGGAGTGTAACCAAATATATTTAACAAAATTATTTCTATCGGGATTCAAGTTAATTTGTTGAAGAAGACTTCAACATCATTCGTTTCTAATAACCAGACTTTCAATTTAACCATATTATTCAGCTGTTTCAATTCTAAGGGTAACATGATATTATACACTGTTGGTGGCATGAAACCGAGTAAGCTGCCCGTGCATAAACATGTGAGAGGGGTAATAAATAAGCTGCCCCTGCTTAAACAGGTGAGAGGGGAAAAGAATATTTAGGCAGGGGGCATGAAACCGAGTAGGCTGCCCCTGCTTAAACAGGTGAGAGGGGAAAGGAATATTTAGGCAGGGGGCATGAAACCGAGTAGGCTGCCCCTGCTTAAACAGGTGAGAGGGGTAATGGATATTTAAGCGGGGGGCATGAAACAGAGTAGGATGCCCCTGATTAAACAGGTGAGAGGGGGAAGGAATATTTAGGCACGGGGCATGAAACCGAGTAGGCTGCCCCTGCTTAAACAGGTGAGAGGGGTAATGGATATTTAAGCGGGGGGCATGAAACAGAGTAGGATGCCCCTGCTTAAACAGGTGAGAGGGGTAATGGATTTTAAGCGGGGGGCATGAAACAGAGTAGGACGCCCCTGCTTAAACAGGTGAAAGAGGGAAGGAATATTTGGGCGGGGGGCATGAAACCGAGTAGGCTGCCCCTGCTTAAACAGGTGAGAGGGGTAATGGATATTTAAGCGGGGGGCATGAAACAGAGTAGGATGCCCCTGATTAAACGGGTGAGAGGGGTAATGGATTTTAAGCGGGGGGCATGAAACAGAGTAGGACGCCCCTGCTTAAACAGGTGAGAGGGGGAAGGAATATTTGGGCGGGGGGCATGAAACCGAGTAGGCTGCCCCTGCTTTAACAGGTAAAATGAGAAAGAAATATATAGGGGTGGGCATGAAATCGAGTAATCTGCCCCTGCTTAAATAGGTGAGAGGGGTAATGAATATTTAGGCAAGAGGGAATTAAACCGCGTAAGCTACCCCTGCTTAAACAGAGGGGGTGGCCATTCCTGCACTGATTACAGAATGCAGAGGATCACTTTTCCGCTCTAGTGCGGGAAAAAATTTTTCTGCACTCCAGATTTGCAACATGGCAACACAAAATAGTTGGTGGGTTATATGGAGGATTAGTGCACGAAAACAAAAATTAAGTTGGTAACAATGACTGTGGTTAGATTTAGATGAGAATCATTTCAATGGCTACCCTACATTTATGATAAAATCCCAATCTAGAAATCCAAAACAAGAATAATGTTTATCTAAATCATAATTAAATAATAACTTCTCATCATTTAATAATAAATAATGTTTATTTTCTATTGACAGTAATAACATAGCCACCTCTAATACAAGGCCCCGGCCTACGATATTGCAACGTCGCAGTGTAGGCCTAGAATCTAATACATGATTGGTGAAAAAGATTTAAAAAAATACCAGCTGATCTTTTTCACCAATCATGTATTAGATTCTAGGCCTACACTGCGACGTTGCAATATCATAGGCCGGGGCCTTGTATTTGAGGTGGCTATGGTAATAATCATTTCAACTCCAAGCAATGATAAATGTAGCAAACACACATTTTGAAATTCGAATTTTCAGGTTAAATAATTACCGTTCGAAATCCATGTCAATAAAATCAATAAAATAACATTAGAATATACTACAATAAAATATTTTCTGTTGTCTATGTTATTTTATAAATATTTTTTAAGTTTACTTATAGTATTTTTCGGTAATTCCAGTTAATCATAATTCTGAATATCTGAATACTGTTTTTAGCTGGATGAAAGAACGAAGTTAGGTATGATTCTTCCCGCTAGGTCGCGCGCTTGTTGGTTCAGCCATTTTGCAGTCATCCAAACCAGCTTTTGGCGTGAATTTTGAATGCAAATTTTTTGTTTTATCTGTATTTTCTCTGATTCTTGAATGAATAAAAATGAGAACTTTGGCTGAAAATTTTCAACTTCAATTGGATTATTAATTTTTAAATGAATTAAGATTGTTATTAATAACAGCATCACACACACAAACATTTGATGGATTTCAGCCATCATTTTATCCATAATTACCCACTTTTCATATTCAATGGTAACTGTAGGAAAAACTTAATGTGAAATACGTGCGCAAAGTTCCTCTGCTGCACTCAAGAAGCCATTCCGCCGTTTCTTTCGGTGCAGCAAACTGTCACTTTGCGCACTAGTCGCACAAATAACTATTAAACGGTTTGAGATGTCGATTTACGGTTTCCGCCATTCATTTTGTCTTGAAATTTCGTATTGAATTCATGTATCATATGACGACCTTCCTATTCAAAAAAATAAAGTCATAGTAAAGTAGTATTTTCAATTTGAGTAGGATCCCCAATCACACCCACCATTAAATTACCTTAGTGTATAAGATATTAAGACGTTCTCAGACTTTTCTTTTTCTTTTCAGCTTTGAATAGTATTGATTAATAATGTTTTGAATATCCTCGAAATGGTTTGAGATATTGTTATGCGTTTCTCACCATTCTTTTTTCTTGGAATTTCGTATCAAAATCATGTATCAAATGACCACCTTCCTATTTAAAAAAATAAAGTTGCATTAAAAATGGTGGATCCAAGATTGCGGACCAGATTTTGAAAGTGATAGTGAAGTAGTATTTTCTAATTGAGTAGGATCCCCAATCACACCCACCATCAAATTACCTTTGTGTATGATATATTAGGCCTTGGACTTTTCACCCACTCTGTATAGAATATACACTGGCTGACCGTACAGAAGTTCTCAGTATGGTAATGTAAGTTTTCTATTTTATCAATCATATCGTTTTACCTCAAAACAAAAACTCACAGTTTTCAAATAAAAAGATTATTTCAATAATAGATAGGACTACTGAGGTAGTGTAAAAACAATATATTGAAGAAAACGTTTTACCAAGGAAACGATTGTAAGAATTTGAGCAGAATCAAAATTAAATATGGTAGCCTAATGTTTTAGATACATAGTGAGTCATATGTATGGGAACCCTTCAAGTAGGAGACGGTTGTAGATATTATACTGTGAACACATTGTCATGGTCATTAAATAATAGCAATCCTTAAAATCACGTTCTGGACATTGGAATGCATGGCTAGTATTGTTATCAAAATATATGAAGATATCATATTTTGTGCATCAAATGTGATTCTTTTATACAGTAGATCATAGTTAAAGACCAAACATTTTTACAGGAATGCTCTGAACTACAAGTTTCGCCCATCCCAGAGCTACACAGATTTGGCCAAACATTCACCAACCTAGCATCTGGATTGGACCAGATACCACAAAATCTCACAGGTGATGTCATCTTGTTTGTTGGTAACACTGGTGCTGGGAAAAGTTCCCTGGTACACATCCTGGGAGGAGAAGGCACAAAATTTGAGGCTAAAGACATTGGTAATGATACAGGTGATTACTACATAGAGGACACTTCTGGCAGATTTGTGAGAAATACAACAATTGATTCGACCACCACTTATCCTGAGGCAGTTGTGGATGCCACATCTGGAGTAATTTTGTTCGATACACCTGGATTTCAAGACACAAGAAGTGCCATTCATGAAATAGTTGCTACATTTGGGCTGCGGAGTGTTGCTGAGAAGTCCAAACGCATTAAAATTGCTCTACTAGTCAACCATAACTCACTTACACGATCAGGACCCAGAGATGACTTCACAAAAATGCTGGGTAGTTACTTCAGTTTATTCAACAACACCCAAAAATTTCAAGATAACACATACCTGATTGCCACAAAAACCCCAAATCAGTACATTGTTAAGCGTGGTAAACTTGTTGTCGTTTCAGCTGAGTCACTCATAGACAGCATTGTTCAGTTTATGAATGGAGTCTCCAATACACTGGAAAACCACAAGGGTGGAAATTATAGCAATGAAAAATTCATCAGGAATGCCCAAGCACTTATTCCTCGTTTGCAGGGGAAAATTGCTCTCTTCATGAAGCCAGATGACAGTGGACCCATCTTGGAATCACATTCCATACGACAATCCATAGAATCAATTCGTCAGTTGCTTCTTGGCAAAGAGGGTTATGTTGAGGTAGAAGTTGGTGATTTTGGATTTGCTGTGTCAGACACAGCCAAGATGTACATCAAAGATTTATATGCTCATATGAACAACCACATGGTAGAAGTGAGCAAATCCTTTGTAGCATCTTTTCGGAAATTCTTAACAATTAACTACAAAGTTTTTGAAGATATTGAAAAAATCAGTAAACATCTACAGAGCACTGAGCAACAGATAAATATGCTGATACAAGAATCAAAAATGATAGCAACTCCAGGTGATTATGTTGATATTTTAATGAATCTAGCTGATGAAATCAATATGAAATTTTGCAGCAACCATGTATTCAGTGAAATTAAACAGCTAGATGGATACCTTGATAGCCTAAAGAAAATAACTGACCACGATCACTATACTTCAAGCAAATGGTCTGACCCACTCTACTCTCTTGAACATTCAGTGCAGAATGAGAAGATGTTCTACAATTTTCTCAAAAACTTGTATGGAAAAATCACAGACTACTCAGTGATGTTCAAGGATACAACTATTACTGAAATGAAAAATTCTGCCTTATCAAGTGATGTTGGCACAATAGAGAAATTCATCAAGCACTTGGAACTGGATCAGTTTTCTGGTGCAATATCACCTGACAGAATAGAGGAAATCAATTCACTTCTGAAAAATGTTGTTGGGAATGAGAGCACAACTTGCTACCAATCGTACACTATGGTGGTGGGTAGTGTGTTGAGAACAAGTGAAATAGATAGCAAGAAGATATCAAAATGTCAGCTTACAAATACTGTTGTGGTAGTTGCATTGAGGAAATTATATATTGATGCAGATATCCTCTTGAAAGGGATGAATATGGTGGTAATTGCACCAGAATGGCATGTTATGGGTCAGTTCACACTGAGTGTGGATGGTGAGAATGCGCCAGATCCAAATTGGAGCCATGCTTTGCCAGAATCACATGGAAATGATGGCACACCTGGCACATCTGCTGGTCATTTTGTTGGCATTGCACTGCGATATTTCAACAGCAACAAGTTGACAATCAGTGCTACAGGTGGGAATGGTGCTAGGGGACAAGATGGTGGTGATGGCATAGATGGTAGAGATGGAAAAGACGGTGTTCATGCCAAACAGCAAATTGATGGTGGTCTAGGGTACTATGTAGTATATGGCTGGGGGAAAGATAAATATTTACGTAAAGGTGATTATGGCCTTGCTGGTAGTGATGCAGGCCAAGGTGGTAGAGGGGGACAAGGTGGCTCTTCAGGTACAATAAAAATGTACAGTTTCAGCAGTTCCTCACCAGATCACAGCACACATCATTTGCTAGATGGTGCTAAAGGGAGTGATGGGGAAAATGGACGTCCTGGAAAGGGTGGTTATCGGGGTTGTGACATTATTGAAGAGGAATATGCAGCAGTCTACTTTATCTTACCAAAAATAGAAAAAAAGACTTATTTTCAAAATTGTGATGAAAGGCGCAATGCTGATGGTAAAATCAGGCTTAGAAGTTCAAAAACTCAACAGAAATCTGTAACAGTTGCACCTCCTCCCAGCATTTGTTCACTATACCAAGAAGTGAAACTTCTCTATCAAGATAATCATGACATTGTTTCATATTCAACTAATATTGAGTTCCAGGAAGAATTCCAAAAGCAATTTGAATGCTGAAATAATTGATCATTAAACAAATTGGTTGGTTAGCACTTGAAAATTGACCATTCTTTTACTCCTATCCATTTTAACACATGATTTAAGATCAATTCACATAATATAATATAATATATTTGTGATTATATAATTATTATACTAGCTTAGCCGGCGAACTTCGTACCGCCAAAAAGTCAATGTATCTTATGTCACACTCGACTTTATTTTTTTAGTGAATCATGAAATTTATTTGATAATCAATATTTTCATCTGCATCTCAATACGGACTTCTTACGTGCTTAGTCATGCAGCATTTATTATTCCGAAAACATATTATTCTTAATCAATTGGTAGTAATATCTATCGGTAAAGTTTTGATTTAAAAAAATACATAGGTTAAATCAGTGTTTCAAAGATGAATTTAATGTTTTCATAGTTGTTGATTGTCAATAGATGGTCCAGGAAATATGCGATGTACGATGAATTACACAGAATTCCATATTCTTTCCATCTTCCATTTTAGGATGAATATAAGCTAAGCTAAATTTAAAAAAAGTAAATTAGTCTGTCATTCTTCAGTAATTAATGAATGTAATATGAACAACTCTCTTTCATGAGGTGAATAATTTTTTTCCAACATTTTCCAGTTTCTCAATGATAGGGGAGTGATAATAATTATTTGTATAGGTCTTCTAAGGAACGATTATCTACAGCTGGTACCAATCATCTACACTACCGTTTTAATACCAGTACACAATAATATTTATCGCAGGGTAACTTGTTTATTATACAGCTGGTAACTTTAGATGCTGAATCATATTATCACAATATTGTATTATATTAAGCGAGCAATTTCTGTATTATATTTATATGTTTGGTTATTTATATGGTTATTAATATAAACAATATATAACCTTGTAGTACCCTTCATTATTAAAAACTTTTAAATATTTCAACCAAGGTTATATTGTTTTTATTGGTAATACAGGGTTATATTTGTAAGAAGCTGGTTGCTCTACATTCATGCTTCTTCTTTCTAATCATATGAACCATATGACTTGTTAATAATTTACTAATATTGTTTATCAAACTAACAGCAGAGCTGATGAGAGAATCATTGAATGTTCATATTTGTACTGTTTAAGATTTATTGAGATTTATATTATAATTGACATTAAAATCGATTTTCTAAAGTAAATGAAAATCTTTCGTCAATTATTCATTTTAAGTAATACCGGTATGTGCGAAGTAAGATCATTATAAATCGATTTTAATGTCAATTATAATATAAATCTCAATAAATCTTAAACTGTACAAATATGAACATTCAATGATTCTCTCATCAGCTCTGCTGTTAGTTTGATAAACAATATTAGTAAATTATTAACAAGTCATATGGTTCATATGATTAGAAAGAAGAAGCGTGAATGTAGAGCAACCAGCTTCTTACATATTGTTTTTATTAATTTGTACAAATAAGTAGCCCATGAAAGTAGCTGCGTTTACACTGTGTAACTTTGTTATAAAACATTGGTTACATAACAACTTTAACAAAAATGTTATAAATTCATCTAACTTTTGTTACATGTAACTTTGTGTTTTAAAACATAATTTCGTGTTATACTGTGCGTTCGGAAAGTCCCTGTGCACCAAGTGACATGACGGGAATAGTTTAACGGTTAGGTTGGTTCCCTCCTTTTTCTTCTTCCTCTTCTTCTTCTTCTTCTTCTTCTTCTTCTTCTTCTTCTCTTCCTCCTGCTACTCCTCCTCCTCCTTCTCATCCACCTCCTCCCACTCCACGTCATCATCCCGCTCCTCCACCTGCCACTCCTCCTCCTCTTCCTCCAACTCCTCCTCCTTTCCTTTCCCTTCTCTCCATCACCTCCTATTTCTTCTCCTATTCCTCATCCTTCTCCTCCTACTCCTACTCATCCTTATCCTCTTCATCCTCCTCCTCCAACTCCTCCACTCACACTTCCCCCTTTCCATTCTCATTCACCTCCTTCTTCTCTTCATCCTTCCCATCCTCCTCCCCATTCACCTCCTCGTTCTTCTCCTTCCTCTTCTCCTTCATCTTCTTCTCCATCTCTTCACCTCCTCCTCCTCCTCATTCTCATTTTTCCCTAATCACAATTCCACTGCACAGTGACTTTCCGAACGCACTGTATAAAAAGTTTTTCCTTTAGCTATACGTTTAAACTGTGTAACTTTGTTATAAAACGTTATATGGTTAAATAACAACTTTAACAAAAATGCTTTAAATTAATGTAACTTATTACATGTAACTTCGTGTTTTATAACAAAATTTCATGTTTTATAACAAGTTTTTCCTTTCCCGCACGAAGTCGGTAAAGATCAAAGAAAAAGTAAAACTTTTTGTTACATGTTACATACGTGTTATAAGAACGTTTGACTACTACTTATAACATGTTACAAGTTATAGAATGGAGTTGAAATAGGTGGTGGGGGAAGTAGCTGAATCATCAGCTGCTTACAGGCGCGGATCCAGGACCCTGACCTGATTGGGGTGGTCGTCCAGGGGACACCCCACCTGAAAATTGTTGAGGTTTTTAATCGAAAACAGCATTTGAGAGCTTTATTTGTCGAATTTGATTAGATTTTAGAAAATGTTCATTTAAATGCTAAAGTCATGATACTTATTTCTGCAACTACAGTAAATTTAAATATACATTGGCTCTTGCATTTTATATTGTGGTTCTGATTTTCATTATATTGTTTGGGTAAATAAATTTCCTTGTGCTAGATACAGAGTGGCCCAAAAACCTTGTATTTTCGGTTCATTTTCTAGTTTTAAGTTATTTCCGCCAAATCCTGTACTGTAATCGATCAGAAAAATTTGCTCCCGCCTTTTATTTAGATTATGAAATTCCTATTAAAATGAGATTATTCGGAACTTTCTATCATCAATGAGTACTGAGTTAACATTTTTCAAAAATAAGTAAAATTAGAAAAAAAATTAGTTCTGATGAATTTTAGTTTTTGATCTACAATATCTCCCGATTGTCACCATTTAAATGTATAATTCAAGATTCTTCTGAGCGTAGTTTTGTGCTCTTCAGGCTCTATCTTATATATATTTCCAGGTAAACCTGTCAACAATGATCCTTGTTTTGAAAAACACCTGAGTTTCAGCTACATTCATCATCAGAAAATCCATTGTCATCACATTCAGATATCGCACCATGATAATAATATAAGTTCATTAGATCATGTTCTATGAGAATCACCCGTTATATGCTCTTAATTTAGTGGAGAGGCGCGCATAAGGACACCTCAAGAATCAAAATTTCAAACACTCATAACTTTTGACACAATGATCAGATCTCATTGTACCACAGCTCATTCTTCTCAGCATGTCAAGGCGGTTCCAAATCACGAATTATTAGTGAAATTCGATAAAAAAAATAGAAAATTCATCCTTGAGTGCACTTTAAACAGCATTTCAATTCACAAAAAATGACCAATTTCCATATTCGATGCTGCATTATATTGTGAAATACTTCGAATAAAATTTCAAATGTGGAAATGTATTTCCTCTCTCCACTACAATGAAGAATACTCTCGATTCCAGTATTATTAGAAATTTACAACCGATTTTAAAGATGGCGATTCCAGTTTTTCATTTTTCGCGTTTTTTCTGTTAATCAAGAGTCTGATACATCATAGAAACTCATGATTGATTCAAAATTGTGGACCATATTCATCCTATACGAGCTCATAATTGCCTAAAATTCATCTTGAATCACTGTTCCCTATCATAGCAATGCCGTTAATTTATGAGAAAAGATCTTCGATTTCTTGATTTTTTACGATCGAATCTTACATTACGATCATATTCTTCCGTGTGCAGCAACTAGAATAGGAGAAAAAATTCAAATTCAATTCTAAAATTCAAGATCAAGTCTTTTTTATAATAATGGGTTACCGGAGATTTGTCATTTCTTTGTGTATTGAGAGCGAAGTAGTGGTTAATCTACACTCGGGGATGAATTTCATATTTTTCGATCGAATTCGACTCATGAAGCATTTTTTTGAACCGCCTTGACGAGTCGAGAATAATGAGCTGTGGTACAATGACATACGATCATTTTGACAAAAGTTATGAGTGTTTGAAATTTTGATCCTTGAGGTGTACCCTACTTATGCGCGCCCGAGGGAAGAAAAATTGATGTTTTAAGCGTTATTAATGTTATTTAAATAAACTTTATTGTCTATATCAAAGTATAATCAGTTTCCCTTCGAAAATGTTCTACCAAACTCATCGGAAGTTCAAAATACGTTTCCAATTGGTAAAAGAAGTGAGAAGTTTCAAATTTCCAAATAATTTTCAATAAATAAGATAGGACTATAAAGTTTGTTTATAATCTTAATGGCGGATTTGTAACACGTGACAGTCATAATGGCCATACTTTGGGTAATATAGTTACTGTAGAGACCCACAAACTGATGCTTTTGTTTTATAACTTGTTACAAATTCCTTTTTGTCAATCAAACTTTTGTTGTATAACAAAAGTTTTATAACTTATTTTTCTAACAAAAGTTACATATAACCTGTTACATATAACAAAGTTTTATAACAAAGTTACACAATGTAAACGTAGTTTAAGTGAGTGAAGTGTTTTATATAGTTATTTATGTTCAGCAGATCTCGAAAACGGCTCTAACGATTTTCACGATATTTGGAACATAGTAGGTTTATGATATTATAAAAATTCGATTGCACTAGGTCTCATCCCTGGGAAAACTCGCTGAAGGACATTAAAAGGATAATTCATCCTTAGAAAAACAGCTGAGACTTTCGTCGTCTGTGGATAATAAAAGTGAGTGAGCGAGTGCGTCTGTGGAAAATCAAAATATCTCATCCCCGAAATTCATAAACTGACGTATAGACAGCAGCTGTAAAATATAAACATGCACGACCTAAAAAATGAAGAAACTTTATTTTGAAAGGTTAAATTATACATAATTGATCAAAACTAATAATCATATCTATATAAATAAAAATCGAGCCTCAAATTTTGACATTCAATAACTTTTTTATGTGTGTACCGAATTTGATGATTTTTGTTTAGTTATGTTTGTTATGTTGAGGCCAGGTTTATAATGGCCTATCAAATTTATAATCCGACTTCTGGACTCTTTCCTACGGTCCTTCAAAGTTTACATGTAATCATTAAGGGAGATTTGTGAGCTAGCCACACACATAAATAAAAATCAGCTGTTATAATCATTGCGTCATCCAACAGCCATCGGTAGATCTGTTTTTCTATTTTCTTTCTACTGATTTACAAAACTTTGATTCTCAATAATGCCACGGTACGAACGACGTTCAAACTTGGGTCGTAGAGCTCGAAATGCTGTAAATTTAGAATATGCGCACGAGAAAATCAGCAGCACGGAGATATACCATTCAATTCCCAGTATGCTGCATTCACCTTCTATTAAAAAATACAAACTGCTGCACAACTAACTAAGCACATACCGTATAGGAAGTCCATATTGAGATATAAATGGATAATCTTCATAAAAATAATTATAGTGCATCAGATTAAGCTAAGGCTTAGCAAATCTGAGGAGGTGCAGCTTGGTGATACAAAGTACTGATCTTATGGAGATTACCTTATCACACCGTTCCACGACATGTCCTATTCAGTGTGTGTGATTTCTTCCATTCAAACCAATAAGTAAGAAACACCTGGATGCAAAATGCCGCATCGCGCCTCCTCAGGTGTGCATCCAGCTAAAGTTTGTCATGAGATGTACTAGATATTAACTATTTGGCAGTACGAATTTCGCTGGGTGTGTGTGTGTGTGTGTGTGTGTGTGTGTGTGTGTGTGTGTGTGTGTGTGTATGAGTGTATGTGCGTCTGCGTACACCATATCTCATCTCCCAATTAACGGAATGACTTGAAATTTGGAACTTGAGGTCCTTTATACACTATAAAGGCTCCGACACGAACAATTTCAATCAAATGCAATTCAAGATGGCGGCTAAAATGGCGAAAATGTTGTCAAAAACAGTGTTTTTCGCGATTTTCTCGAAAATGGCTCCAACGATTTTGATCAAATTTATACCTAAAATAGTCATTGATAAGCTATATCTACTGCCACAAGTCCCATATCTGTAAAAATTTCTGGAACTCCGCCCCATCTATGCAAATTTTGATTTCAGATTTCCAATTATTATCAGGTCTCAGATATGATTAAAACAAAAAAATTCAAGTGGAAACGATTGAGCATGGACATCTCTTCAATTACTGTCCAGTAACATTTTCACCTAAAATTGAAAATAAGCTTGAAATTTGAGAAAATGTAATTATTCACTTGCAAACTGTTGGCAACTGTTGATTCTATTGAATCATTCACTATGAAGAGATAGCAGATCTCGTGTGTATTCAGCGTTATTGACCTGTCACCAACTGGCTCAGATCTTTGACTTGAGATGCGCGTTTACACTAGCGTCAGGTGATCAATTTTCATAACGGCAAGGAAAGTTGTGTGAGTGCGCCACACCAGATTTTTCTTTTAATCCTTCAACCTTAAAACTTATTTTAGCAGATGCACTCAGCTGCTGGGTGGCTCTTAATCAATTAGAAATTTTAATAAACATATTTGTTGACATGACATGGTATATCATTCAAAATTAAAGTATATCAGAATTTTCAAAGTTAATCATTATTCTACAATTTAAGTGATTAGTGAGTGTTATTTTGTTATTCAATTTGGTTTGTAGACAATCTAAACTAAAACTTTTCTGTTTTTGAATGTTTGGATTGGAAATTGGACCTGAATTAATATGTATGAAACATAACTCACTTTTTGTACTATTTATAATGTATAAATCAAAATTCGTTAGTCCTTCCCCAATCATTTTAAAGAATTATTGTGTTCTGTTTATCAATAAATAAATAATGAGCGAAGCTCGGTGCTCTGATATTGATCTTAAAAATTTCGAAAACATAGGTCTGTAAAATGGATTGATGAATAATTATTTTATTAAACCCCCCTATTAAAATTTCTGGTCAGAAACCATCCCCAATATTCACACAACATATTCCCAAAGTTCATGCCGTTCTGTCAAGTAGTTTTCGAGTCTATAGGGGACAAACAAGCATACAAACAAACACACAAACAGACATTCATTTATATACACATATAGAGATAATTATCACCTGAAAAGTTACTGTTACCCAAAGTTAGTAGTATGTCTACTACTTAACGTTGGCTGTTACCGGTACCCTTTGCTATGGATAAAAATTAATATCAGGACACCGAGCTTCGCTTCGGACTACAAAAGCATAGAAGTATAAAAGCATAGTTTATATTTATTTATACACAGAACACAATTCTTTCAATTGATTGTGGAAGGACCAACAGGCACAGCCCAAACCTGTTTCTTCCCTTAATTTTTATGTATACACTATAAATATATACGGTAGTCCAAAAAGTAGGTTATATTTTATACGCACTTTTGAATTTCAATTTTCAGTCCAAACATTTGAAAACAGAAGAAAAGTTCAAATTTATTTTTTTTAAAACCAAATTGAATAACAAAATAACACTCTCTAATCATTAAGAACTGTAAAATAATGATTAACTTTGAAAATGTTGATATAGGTACTTTAATTTAAATAAAAAAATAATGGATCTTGAATAAATCATATCATTGGTCATGTCAACAAATCAGATAATGTTGATGAAGTCGGTTTATCTATAATAATTATTGCCAGAATACTTCTCGTGAGATCCGCTGATTGATTGCAATACTTCAACAGCTGAACATAATTCTTTCTGTCTCACTCCACAGGCACTCACATCTTCCGTTATCTACAGACGACGAAATTATCATCTGTTTTTCCAAGGATAAATAATTATTATCTTTTTCATGTCCTTCAGCCAGTTCTCCCAGGAATTAGACAATGAGACCATGTGCAAACAAATTTTTTTATCAAGAGCTTCCTATAATGCAAATTTCATCGAAATCGTTAGAGTCGTTTTCAAGATCCGTTGGACATAAATATACCCATAATCCATATACCCATATAAGTTACCCAAATAAATATATAAAGAAATTTCTTGCTTAATATAATGGGATATGGTTTCCATATTAGGCTACTAAACCTATGATAAAATTGGAAGGTAAGAATCAGGTAAGATTAGGCTATAGGCCTACTTGGAGCAAATATCTACAAAACTTTTATTCTCATTGTTTTTCACCTATCAATTCAACAAAATAAAGGAGAGTCAATTGAGAAATGCAGATCAAGTCTGCCGTGCTACCAATTTCTCCTAAATCGGTTGGATAGCATTTTCCACCTATTAACCTGAGGAAAGTTATCGGCTCCAAAGTAATAGATTCTTGATAAACTATGAATGGATCTATCGCCTATGAATGAGAAATCCAGTTTTCAGAGCAAACCAACTTATAATCTTCAGAAGAATTTTGGCAATATACAACACAAATCCACAAAGAACAATACGGTACCTTACACACTTAAGCATCTAAAATCATTATGAGCTAAATACTTATCCACTTATGTAGTTGAAAAAACAATGGCTATAGGCTTGTAAACACAAGAAATACTATAGACAAAAATTAGAACACTATAAACTGTTCAACACTCAATTTAAAACATTAAAATTTCAATTAAATAGAAAAATATTCAGAGAGCACAAAACACTTTTCAGTAGCCAGCCACCATTTTTTAGAGAAGAAGGAAGCCTACTTGTAAAGAGCAAAGACACCTCAAACCAGTGACAACTTCACAGACACGTCACCAAAAAATTATAAATTACAAGTTTAGAATTCACATTTTACATTTGTTCTCAATAAAACTTTATTTCGAAACTGTTATTTTAATTTTATATATCCTCTATATGATCTGTTAATTCTGTTAACTCTGTTTACAGAGTTTGTTTTTTCGGTGATACCATGGAACAAGCAACACAATTATTTATGATGAATTCTCAGTCAAAAAGTTGTCCATATATCGATTACTCTGATATTTACTATAAAGTTTTATAGATCTTGAATTGAAGATTCGATTCCAATCGAGAAAAAATGTAATATTACAAATACCCCCCTCTTGACATAAAAAATTTTACTGTTTGAAAATTTAAAGAAAAAAAATTATATTAAAACAAATGGAAATTGTTGAAATTAAATTCGAGAACAGTAACAATTTTTTCTATAAAAACATTACATGTCATCCTATAATATTGAAAATTATTAAAAAAATTTATCAATAGCATTTGTTATATGTTTCCAAACAATATTTCAAAGTATAGAATATCAAAATTACTTTTGATTTAGCTTTATAATTTAAAGGAAAATATCTCAACAGAAAGTTTAATATATAAAGAATAGTTTTTGAAATTGCACATAAATTTAATAGATAGAAAAATTCAATTTTTTATTGCATAAAAGAAATTTAGTATGTTGAATAAAAAAATTATTATTATTATTATTTTTTTTAAATGAATTGATGAATTGTTACATTTAATTTTCACATAAAATTTCAATAAATCAAAAAATGTTCATTTCTTTCACTATTGACGCGGTTGATTTTATCGATGCAAATTTTGGAAAACAGTCTGTTAAGGCACTCAGTATGAATTTCAGTTAAGTGTGACTCCAGTGTGATGACATCAGTGTTGGGCTGATCCGAATACTTGCAGTGTTGGGCTGATCTGGATACACGTAGTGTTGGGCTGATACTTGTAGTCGACTGAAGCATACCAAACTTGATACAGGTGACATCTCAGTTAGCATTGCCTCATGCTTGTAGTAGACGGCTGCATACCAAACTCGATACAGAGTCACGTAAATTTTGTATCATATAATTATACAATGTACATTTCAGGCTTGAAATGACAATGTAGTTCGTTTTTTTTTGGAAAAGAGATAGACGCTGCATACAGGATTAACTTAGGTGAGGATTAATTTAGTTAAGGTTTTTTTTTATATTTTCAGCTTTCAAGGTTTAGAGTTCTGCATACAGGAATAATTTAGGAGAGGATTTTTTGAATCAATTCTTTCATGATACTGTGACTGTTATTCTGAATTCAAAGTTGTGAACATGAACATGGATGGCAATTACCTCCAGGTAATGTGGTAGTGTTGAAGTTTGAGTTACATGGTCAGCAATAGGCGTTGGCATTGTCATTGACATATGCATTAGTGTCGGCATTGGCGTTGGCATTGTCGTAGGCATTGGCATCGGTGCAGGCATCGGCGTAGACATCAACGTAGATATTGGCATTGGCATCAGCACAGGCATCGGCGCAGGCATCGGTGTAGTTATTGGTGTAGATATTGGTGTAGATATTGGCGTTGACATTGACATCAGAGCAGATATTGGCATAGGCATCTGTGTAGATAGTGGCGTAGTTATTGGTGTAGATATTGGTGTAGATATTGGCATAGATATTGGCGTAGATATTCAATTGATGAGTCACACTAGTTCGAAAATCACCCAAATGTTCTTAACACTCTTCATGGCGTTCACTTGTTGCCGATTTCGAGATTCACGTGATAATTATTTCAATGTTAATGTCCATGCTGTACCTGTTATTTTAAAATGCTTATAAACTAAAAGGAAAATTTTGATTAGGCTACCAATACAATCTAATACACATGAAAATTATTTCTAAGTATATAATCAATATAAAAATGAAATTTGTTAACATCTTATTATACAGTCAGCAATACATAAATTGTGAAATATGGAGATATCAATTACAACATTTTAATAGAAAAAATAATTATCTCATTACTGCCTCTCTAAGTCATAACCTCTGTTATTCCTTCTTTAGGCAATAATGGGTTTCCATCTCAAAAAACAATCACATACCAGCAAAATTCTAATCAACAAACCCCACTAAAATTTCTACATACACTCCAGCATCCATTTCAAACGATAATCAATCATATCAAAATTTATAGAACAAACAGTTTTTTTTTTAAATTTAGAAAAAGACATCAATTACAAAAACTTTAGTGAAATTTTAACCTTTAACTCTTCAATTAATAATATGACAAGACGTTTTTATTTAATGGAAACATTATTATTCAAGTTAACTTTCATTAATACATCTCATATATATGGTGACACAATTCATTAATATTGAATGAAAAAGACTAAGAAATCGTCAGAAAACCACTGATTTATTGATAAATAGAAAGACCGGTTTCGGTTATTACACCATTGTCAATCTCTGATAAACTAAAACTAAATACAAGAGCAGCAGAATTTATACTAGTAGGCGAGTACTGCTATTGGACGAGGGCATGATCGCCTGCCATTGGCCTAGCTAGACAGTCTCCTCCCCCTCAACGGTGTGACAAAATGGCGGCTTAAGCAACAGAATCGCCATGATAATAAAATTTACTTTTTAGTACAAAATAAGAACCAAGAAAACAAATGTGAAAGATAATAAAACAAATATATAAATGGAAAAACTATTGACTAATGTATGCTTACATGTTTATGATAAAACTAAATTCGTAGTGTTGTACTGGTTGAAATGAATTTGGTCATTTAAACTATACTGGGGATTCTCCTTAATTACTCTTGTTATTTCTAAAGCCTCTAGAATATTCAAAGATCTGACTTTGCTATTAACATGCAGAAACTCAACATTCTCCTTAACTGTAAACTTGTGATTATTTGTTATCAAATGTTCTGCAAAGTTAGATTCCCCATTTTGTTTATTCCAATCTCTGATGTGTTCTTTAATTCTACTTTTGAAACTTCTACCAGTCTGACCCACGTAACAAGCATTACAATCATCACATTTAAGTTTGTACACCCCGCTTTTATCCCAAATATCAATTTTGTCCTTACTCCAGCTAAATAGACTATTTAAAATCGGTTTGGTCTTGAAAGCAACATGAAATCCATTCCTCTTCAATTCCCTACCTATCTTATTAGATACAAGGCCTAAATATGGGATTGTTATCCAAGTCTTCTCCTCACAGTTTGAGCCTACAAAGCTAGAATTGATTGAAATTTGTCTATTAATTTTACTCAATAATCTGTCCACCATACTTTCTTCATACCCATTTGTGACAGCTATCTGTTTGATTTTAGTGATCTCAATATCAAAATCATGATTGCTCATAGGTATTGTTAGTGCTCTATAGACCATGCTATTGAAAGCAGCAAGTTTGTGAGAAATAGGATGACAAGAATGAAGAGGAATGATAACATCAGTATGAGTTGGTTTTCTGAAAATAGAAAACTTGTGAAAACCAGTGCTATGATCTATTCTTAAATCTAGGAAATTCAATACACAATCCTGTTCTACCTCTACAGTGGATTTTATACTCTGATGTAATCCATTCAGATAGGAAAGAAAATTGTCTAGTTGTCTGTTACTTCCTTTCCATAAGCAAATAATATCATCAACATATCGAAACCAGTAAACAATTTTATCTTTGAAATTACTATTTTCAATGATTCTACTTTCTAACTTATCCATAAATAATTCAGCTAGGAGTGGTGAGAGGGGTGACCCCATTGCCAACCCCTCTCTTTGTTCAAAAAATCTATTGTTAAATTTGAAATAATTATGCTGAGTGCATAACTTCATCAATCCTATCAGTTCTTCTCTGAGAGTATGATCCTTATAGAGGCTTTCATTATTTCCTCAGCTCTTTCAAGACTTTCTCCCACCGGAATGTTAGTGAATAAATTAGTAACATCAAATGACACAAGTTTATAAGATGATAGAACAGGAATATGCTTTATATTGTTGACCAACTCCAATGAATTTTTAATACTAAACTTTGGTTGAAAACCTGTTAATGACCGAAAGGTGCTATTCAGTTTGTGAGCTAATTTGGAGCAGGGGGAATTAACAAAAGATACCACTGGTCTTATAGGAACATTAGTTTTGTGTAATTGAGGTTGGCCGAAAAGTCTAGGTGGATATGGATTCATAACTGTTAGATACTTAGTTTCTTTCTTGTTAAATAATTTGGTGGTGGTGGTCAACTTATTTCTAATCACGCTATTGATTTTGGTGGTGGGATTGGAGTTAATCTCAATAAAATTGTTATCTGCAATGAAATGGTTTACCTTACTTAGATATTCGTCCTTATCCATTATTACTGTAGTGCATCCTTTGTCAGCTTTCAAAATCATCAGGTCATTGGTTTTCATCTTCTTCTTTAAATTCTTCATGATGTCTGCCGTTTTTGTGATCTCTGGTCGAAGTTCCCTTGTCTTTTCTTGAAGAATTATGTCAGCAGATCTGTTAGTTAGTATTTTGTTCTTTGAGGCTTCCCAATTGCTATCAATGCTGCATGCTAGTCGTTCGAGTTGTTGGTTATCTAAATAGCTATGACTACTGTATTTGTTGACTCGTCCTAGTAACTCTGTCTCTAAGGATGAAAATTGGACTTGTGAGAAATTAGCTACCCTATCAGCAAACTTGTGTTGATGTTGAATGATAGGCCTATTATTTAGTGTCGGATGTTGATCTTTGAGAAGTTTCTGCAGTTTTTTGTTTTGAGTGACTGTTTTCTCACTCAATCTCCTAAAAAGTTGTTCCCTACATTTGTTGTCTAGGAAATCCCACTCAGCCATGTGTAGTTTACTTGCCAGTTGTATATGGAGAGTATAAATGTAGAAAGATAAGCTATCCCTTATTTTATACCAGTGACTGATCTCATTCTTAATCCAAAATTTCTGGGCGGTTTTTATGCTCTTCTGTGCAATAGTAGAAGTGTTGTTGGTTGCTATTGCCACATACTTTGGTATAACCTTCAGTTTCAAGCATTGTCTATTGAAGAAAATGTTCCTTTCTGCTACTCCATACTTGAGTTTCAATTTAAAATATAACTTCACTTGTTCAGCTTGACTTGCTAGTTTCACTTTTTGTGTAGTTGAGAAGTTGATATTGTGGTAATTATTCATATTGAATGAAAAAGACTAAGAAATTGTCAAAAAACCACTGATTTATTGATAAATAGAAAGACCGGTTTCGGTTATTACACCATTGTCAATCTCTGATAAACTAAAACTAAATACAAGAGCAGCAGAATTTATACTAGTAGGCGAGTACTGCTATTGGTCGAGGGCATGATCGCCTGCCATTGGCCTAGCTAGACAGTCTCCTCCCCCTCAACGGTGTGACAAAATGGCGGCTTAAGCAACAGAATCGCCATGATAATAAAATTTACTTTTTAGTACAAAATAAGAACCAAGAAAAAAAATGTGAAAGATAATAAAACAAATATATAAATGGAAAAACTATTGACTAATGTATGCTTACATGTTTATGATAAAACTAAATTCGTAGTGTTGTACTGGTTGAAATGAATTTGGTCATTTAAACTATACTGGGGATTCTCCTTAATTACTCTTGTTATTCACAAGAGTAATTAATATAACAAGAGTTGTTAAATAACAAGAGTAATTAAGGAGAATCCCCAGTATAGTTTAAATGACCAAATTCATTTCAACCAGTACAACACTACGAATTTAGTTTTATCATAAACATGTAAGCATACATTAGTCAATAGTCAAGAAATACTATAGACAAAAATTAGAACACTATAAACTGTTCAACACTCAATTTAAAACATTAAAATTTCAATTAAATAGAAAAATATTCAGAGAGCACAAAACACTTTTCAGTGGCCAGCCACCATTTTTTAGAGAAGAAGGAAGCCTACTCCTAAAGAGCAAAGACACCTCAAACCAGTGACGACTTCACGGACACGTCACCAAAAAATTATAAATTACAAGTTTAGAATTCACATTTTACATTTGTTCTCAATAAAACTTTACTTCGAAACTGTTATTTTAATTTTATATATCCTCTATATGATCTGTTAATTCTGTTAACTCTGTTTACAGAGTTTGTTTTTTCGGTGATACCATGGAACAAGCAACACAATTATTTATGATAAATTCTCAGTCAAAAAGTTGTCCGTATATCGATTACTCTGATATTTACTATAAAGTTTTATAGATCTCGAATTGAAGATTCGATTCCAATCGAGAAAAAATGTAATATTACAAGTCATGAGCATCAGTAAGAAGACAGTTATAGTAACAGCAAGCAAAAAGCTGAAAAAGTACTAAGGGAAGAACTGACAGGAGGGCCATGGAATTTTTGAGAGGGCCATTATTGAGAGGATTAGGCTACATGCTGAAATCGGAAAACAAACTCGTATCAAATTTTCAACATACTTTAAAGATGCAGTAACAACTGCCATAGGAATTTTCAAGCCGAATAGAAAACCCTTCCAAAATACATGAACTATCTAGAAAAGTAATTACAGCACAATAACTAGAAAAATTTGTTATAATAATTATAGGAACTAGGAAGATCGGACACATTGCTAGGACATTGTAGGAAGAAAGTTGTACACACACTGACACTCAACAAGTAGGTATAGAGTTTGTAATGAAAGAGAATGGGTTATCTGGAAATTCAATTTAGAATAACATATAGTATATAGGATTCTGCAGATGAAGTTTGTAACAATTGCAAAAAGCGAGGACATATTATGCACACAATTGTTGGGGAACTGAAAGAAAGATGAATGAAAACCGAAAAGATGAAAAGAAGTCGTCAAACGACCACGGGGATTCCAAGACCGCTGTTGGAATCCCAAACATTTGTAAATTCAGATCACTTATTTTCGTAATAGGTTTAGAAAGGCGATAATTTCTTTTCATTTCAATAACGATTATATTCATACGATTAAAATTAAAACGTTAAAGTCAAATAGAAATATAACTAATTCCATTTTTAAATTTATTTAAGATTGTACTGTTAATAAACAACTTCTAATAATAGAGTCCAGAACATGTGAGGAGCTCATGATTGATCCAATTTTTTATTCAAAGTTTTATTATCTAAAAGAAAGGCAGGTATGATTTTTTTCTATCCGATAGCTGGTTTTGGCGGAAATCACTGATAACTGGAAAAGAAACAAAAAGTTTAAGCCACTTATTATTTGAGGCTATGATGAAAATAATCTATTCTGGACTCCTGATGTATCCAAACAACATATAAAAATCAGTACTAGCCTATAATATATTTTGTAAGCACCAATGTATATAGTGACTGGAATATAAAGTTCAAGTACTACCAGTACCGCGGTATTGTGAAAGTTATTGTGAGCCAAAAGTCTTAGGGCTGAGCCACATGAAGCGTCTTTTCAGTCGTTCTTGCACGGCGGCTTTTGGGAATCAGCTGATAATCAGCCAATTGAAGAGCTTCCTGCCCTTCCGAGTCGTCCGCCGCCAGTGCGAAAACGACTGAAAAACGCTTCATGTGGCTTGGCCCTTAGTGAGTCAAGGAATTTACATGAATCTACACATCGTAGTAGATGTTTTTATTACAGCACTGTTTTTATTTGTCTAATAGCAACGTTAGTAGACAGAAGGTTGATCACTCACAGGTGTAAGATTCGAAGTGGTGGGGGGAACGCCAGCGTGACATCACGTGTAGTAAAAAAGTGATAGAGTAACCACACTGAGCATACAGTTTATTCACTGTATTTTCAAATACATCATCGTTTAATCCCCTCAAGATTGACCTAGAACTTGAAAATTCTCCATACATATAGCAAATTAATCACCGATTCTGATGATGTACAGGAGAGCTGCAAAATATGAAATATGATCTTCAGTAATATGATCTTCCAGGAGCAAGGACTCTGCCGTGTGAAACTGGCCTGAGGCCTTTCACATGGGGATCTTACAAATAAGCCGACAGATCTAACAACTACGCCGACGTTTGCTCAAAGTATGACTCATCACTTTTTCTCAAAGTCTAACTTCCTTAAAAATATAGATAGAAGATTTCTGATTTCGGATTTGGATTCAGTGACCCCAAATTCTTTATAATGTAAGTCCCATTTTCAAAAATACCCGAAAACAAGGGAGTTATAGCTGTTTTTAATATAGCTTTCCATTATCATATGATTATATAGTAAACATACAAAGATAATAATACTCCTGCCTCACAAAGGGACAGGCAAAGGTTTCAAGAACTTTTTGAACACCTGAGAAGTTTAAACATAAACATTTTCAATTTTTAAAAGTTCTAGTTTTCTAAAAAAATATTGAACTATGAAAAGATGAATCCAAATATGAAATCATAAATCATCTCCACTCATCACCCAATAAAATAGGAGGAAAAGGAATGTTGTACAGTAAAATTCACTAAATTCCAGTTGTTATTCAACAATCCAATTTATCAGGTTCAAATAGTTGAATATCACTTTAAATTACCATCAATTATTGACTAATTCTTTTTAACTTCCATCCAACTTTTGGCCACTTCATTCTGGTCCTTGTAGATGTCAAGACTTTTATCCCAAAGAGCAGGTCGGTTGCAAACTGCAGTAATCAACAGCTCCACATCAAACTCAGACATCGCATAATGACAGGTGACAAAGTCAAGTCAAGTAAACAACTGACAAGTCAACAAGTGTCAACTGGAGAAGTGAGTGAGCAAGCACAGTGCTGCCATAATGTGAAAAGCATAACCATTGTACCAACTATTCTAAATTATCGTACTGTATTTCGTGAAGCCATGCTTTGTTAAAACCAGTTACTCAGAAAGCGTTTTTTTGTTGTTCGATGTTTTGTCATCCTTATGAATTCTGTTGAAGCAAACATAATGTTATTTAAGAAGTTGTGCTGAACCTGTATAAAGAATCCATAGAATTCTTAGAATTCATAGGAACGGTAGAAAATCAATTTTACGAAAATTGATGTACATGTAACTGGATTTAGAAGATCAATATGATAATGTGCTCTATCACAATTTAATCACAGGAATGTTTAAGTGAAAACGTTGGGCACAAAACTTCTGCCATGAGGAGACAAATAAATTTATGAAAAGCTTGATAGCTTGAATAGTGATCTGATATTTTGTTTGATCTTCAATCGACAGGAAAACTTTGGTTTTTCATAGTTATCTTACTCCCTCATTTCGGGGTATTTTCAGAAATCAAGATGAATATCCTACCAAATTTCCTACACGAATACAGTGTAAGTTGTATTATAATAGCTACAGTACTTACATACTGTATAGTACAGTACCTGTTCGTTTTTACCATATAATTATATGATAATAGAAAGCTTTATTAAAAACAGCCATACCTTCCTTGTTTTCGGATATTTTCGGATACTTTAAAGAATTTGGTGTCGCTGAATCCAAATCCGAAATCAGAAATCTTCTATCTATATTTTTAAGTAAGTTGGACTGTGAGAAAAAGTGATGAGTCATATACTTTGAGCAAACGTCGGCGTAGTTGTTAGATCTTGCCTCTGCTTGCCTCGAGGAGAAAAAAAGTGACAAAACAAGGTTCCTGGATAGTAGTCACCATGTGAAAGACACGATTTGACTCAATGTACTTTGACAAAAAATTGTGAACACTGTTCAGTGTTCGGCTACTTGAACACGATAGGAGATGTGCAACTTGAACACTGAACAGTGTTCACGTTTTTTTGTTGAAGTACATTGAGTCAAATCGTGTCTTCCACATGGTGACTCCTATCCAGGAACCTTGTTTTGTCACGTCTTTTCCCCTCGAGGCAAGCACAGGCAAGATCTAACAACTACGCCGACGTTTGCTCAAAGTATGACTCATCACTTTTTCTCAAAGTCTTACTTCCTTAAAAATATAGATAGAAGATTTCTGATTTCGGATTTGGATTCAGCGACCCCGAATTCTTAAAATCATAAGTCCCATTTTCAAAAATACCCAAGAACAAGGGAGTTATAGCTGTTTTTAATATAGCTTTCCATTATCATCTGATTATATAGTACGTACTAAGATAATAATACTCCTGCCTCACAAAGGGACAGGCAAAGGTTTTAAGAAGTTTTTGAACACCTGAGAAGTTTATACATAAACATTTTTAATTTTTAAAAGTACTAGTTTTCCAAAAAAATATTGAACTATGAAAAGATGAATCCAAATATGAAATCATAAATCATCTCCACTCATCACCCAATAAAATAGGAGGAAAAGGAATGTTGTACAGTAAAATTCACTGAATTTCAATTGTCATTCAACAATCCAATTTATCAGGTTGAAATCGTTGAATATCACTTTAAATTCCCAGCAATTATTGACTATTTCTTTCTACAATCAGAAAAATCTATTATGAACATACAGTATAAACATTGTGCTGATCTGAATCGATCTATGGTAATAATAGGAATTGAAAGAATAGAAAATGTCATAGCATTCCAAGTAGTGATGTCTGTGTATTAGAACTGCTGAGATGATAATGCATACTGAAAAAAGTCATGAATAGCTCAGACCAGCCTGGCTTGTGATGAACCTGTATAAACAATTCATAGAATTCTTAGAGTTCATAGGAACGGTAAAAAAATCAATTTTACAGAAATCGATGTACATGTAACTGGATTTAGATGATCAATACAATAATGTTCTCCATCACAATTTAATCATAGAAATGTTTAAGTGAAAACGTTGGGCGCAACCTTCTGCCATGAGGAGACAAATAAATTTATGAAAAGCTTGATGGCTTGAATAGTGATCTGATATTTGTTACACGTTTTTATTCTAAGACATAATATGTCTTAGACTAATTTTTAATGTTTCTTCAATCGGCAGGAAAACTTTAGTTTTTCAAAGTTATCTTACTCCCTTATTTTGGGGTATTTTCAGAAATCAAGATAAATAACCTACCAAATTTCCTACACGAATACAGTGTAAGTTGTATTATAATAGCTACAGTACTTACGTACTGTATAGTACAGTACCTGTTCGTTTTTACCGTATAATTATATGATAATAGAAAGCTTTATTAAAAACAGCCATAACTTCCTTGTTTTTGGATATTTTCGAAAACGGGACTTAAGCTTTAAAGAATTTGGTGTCGCTGAATCCAAATCCGAAATCAGAAATCTTCTATCTATATTTTTAAGGAAGTTAGACTTTGAGAAAAAAGTTATGAGTCATGCTTTGAGCAAACGTTGGCGAAGTTGTTAGATCTTGCCTGTGCTTGCCTCGAGGGGAAAAGATGTGACAAAACGAGGTTCCTGGATAGGAGTCACCATGTGAAAGACACGATTTGACTCAATGTACTTCGACAAAAAAACTTGAACTCTGTTCAGTGTTCAAGTTGCACGTCTCCTATCGTGTGAAAGTAGCCTAAGGGTTTGAAAGGGAAGGTTAAGAGGTGGGTTTTTTTGCTTTTATATTACAAAATGCTTGTATTATTCAAATGTTTTGATAATTATTGTGAAGCAGAAACAGAAAGCTTGCATGTCAGAGAATGTTTGTGTTATATAATTTGACTATATTATGTCACCGTATGATTTTCAAGAATGCGATATTCTGTCTACTCTGTACTACAGCCTACGTCACGGCTGCAGTTCCCCCACTCCAATTGCATTTCAACTAAAATACTATAGATGAGTGACCAACCTTCTGTCTACTAACTTTGGTCTAATACAATACTGTAGTGGGGAAATATGACAAAATGTATGGTACTTTAAATCTATATTTGATCAATAATTTTATGAAAAATATCAACATTTTTTAAATACTTTGATTCTCAACAACACAATAATTCAACCCTAAACTTGGCAGGGATAAAATTAATCTGAAAAAAATATTTGGTACATTTTTTAAGCTCATTTGTACATTTTGTATTCTTAAAATACAAGAAAGGTTTGTTATTTTCACTCAAATCATGCGAAAATGAATGTTGCCTACATTGCCAAGTTATGGAAGTTTTGAAAAAGGGCTTCAAACAGGTTTTTTTCCTAATTCAGCAAGCGGGGAGGTTGTTTCAAAGCAGAATTTGGGGGTCCCAAAAGTGGTCAGAAGTGTCTAACATGATGTATAACGACTTTTTTGTATTTTTTGCAAGTGTCTTCAATTTAATGGAGGACTGGAGCTAAATTTTTGTTGAAATGATGGAGAAGTTATTACCAGTGTGAAGGGGCGGACACCTGTTAGAAGGATAAGACATGGAATAAAAACACCGATAGCATAATAATTCTATTAAACAAGCAGGTGCAATTCGCGCTCCGTAAGGGTCTGTGAAAACACAGATATTTTGAATTATAGTTGTACTGTTTATACCATGCTGAAAATAAAAAGTATTAGCCTATATCTTTCTCTTCTGACATTGTGACATCCTCGGTTTAGGCATGCCATTTGCCTGTTCCGGTCCTTGAGATAGCCCGGCCTGTTTTAACAGATCTTTTCCAATATTTTTTTTATCTCAATTTCGTGCCCATATATTTCTAGGCCACCCAACATTTCTCCATCTTGTTGGTGCATATTGTAGAGCTTGGACAGGAGTGATCCTACTGCTCGACATTCTTACAAGATCTTCCTTCCATCTGACTCTATACTGTTATGGGTTTTTACACTAATAAAACACTTGAGGCGATTGAGTAGACTGATTAGATTTATTACTTACAACACTACAACACAAGGAGGTAAACTAGAAACAACTATAAACTGATAACTACCTAATAAAGTACACAGAATTATCACAAGCATACCGTATGCTAAATACTATAAATAAATGTATAAGAATAACTGTCACCAATAATGTTAACTGTATAAGAACTACAAAAGTCTATTAACACTTTTTCGCCACACTGCACAGAAAGCAGTTGTTTTCCAGTCCCTACGTAGATCTGAAAGACCTTGTTTGCAGACGACGTCAGAAAAGGGTTTCTTTTCCAGTCTAGGCCAGAAAGTTGTCTCTTTCCAGCCGCTCATGGAAGTAGTTAATAGTCTAAGTCATCCGCTAGATCGGCGAGTGTCCACTCTCATCATCAGCTGAAGTCGCCTTGATTTCAGTTCCAGTTTCGAATCAAACTAATTCGATTCGCAACCAGTTTTATTCAATTATTTATTGTTGATTAGTGCATTCCGAATTTTCAAAAAATGCTTGAAGATGACTGTGGTATTCCAAGTGAAATTATAAAACAATCTGAAATCCTGACTGCAAATCTTCTATCACTAAAATCAAGAGATAGGTACAATAGCTTAACGAGTATTCTTTATTTATTTTGTCAGCAATACCTGTAGTGTGGCGAAAAATATCGTTCGCACCACGGGCAAAAATGTTTTTCCAGCTCTCAATCTTTTCTAGTCCTCGGCCTACGGCCTCGGACTTGAAAACCTATTTCGAGCTGGAAAAATCTCATTTTCTGCTCTAGGTGCGAAATATACTATATCACTAGTCTGTCACGTTTAGAAGAATACGACTGTAGTCTATCAACTCCTCCCCGACTGCAACACGCGCCATTTATAAAAGCAGAACAATGTAGAAAAGTGGAGAATACATCCCCTATCACAGTAGAACTCTCTAGGCTCTGGAGGTTTGGCGAAACGTCCGACCAATCGCAGTGCATGGAAACCGCCAGAAGGTTCGAGAATGCGCTTGCCATTGGTCGATGGTTCCCCGCTCCAAAACCGGAACACACTGGAACGATCCAGAAGTCCCCCTGCCTTCTCTATGATGATCACTTGAAGATTCCGGAATCCCCTCGCCTCTGCCATCCCTCTAAAGGCCTCATCCATAACAATACTTTGCTATCAAACAATTTAATGGCTCCATTTTCAGTTCAATTCGAATGTCTTCATTTCGCAAGAGATCCAGTCTTGTACGTGTACTTAACACTCCTAAGGAAGCGCATTTCTGCTGCTTGGATCCTGCTTGCTTCTTTCTTATCAACAAACCACAATTCAATTCCGTTAAAACAAGGAAGACCATATGGTCTGGTATAGAATTTTAATTTAGTATTTCTTCTGACTTCGTTTTCCAGGCTCTTACGATTTTTTTTACAATATAGACTGAAATTGATTGACTTTCTTGAAAGTATCCAAGTCTTCTTTATAGTTTACCGTGCAGCCCAAGTAAATGTAAGCAGAAACTTGTTCCAGGACTGAATCTTCAACATCTTTGTTCGAATCAGCCATTTTCCTTTGAAAGCCATAAGCTTATCCTTTGTTTTTGCAGCTGAAATTTGAAGATAATAATTTTTACATATTTTCGAGAGCTGTATATTATTAGTCTATATCTATCAGATTTACTTGACAACAGAAAAATTAATCGGAAAATAGACTGATTATCCATTATTTTGTCAAAATTACGTGGAAAATGTTCATTGGAGTTGAAAATATTATCAGCCTTATTACATTCAGTTTTCACTATCCTAGTGGGACTATCTAGCTGGAGAGTGTTTTCTTTGTCATCAAATGCAAATCTATCCTTTTATTCTGATGATCCATATCCTCTGATGGGAGTATTTGTGAAGTCTGAGCTGCAATCCTCTCTTTGTTTATTGCACACATATTCAATTGGGCTATTATTTTTGAGAGTGAAGCACTGCTCTCCAGTATAGAATACCATTGCTCGTTACAAATTTCCATTTCGCCAATGTACGGTATGAACACTTCCAGAAGAATCAATGATAATCTTTTTCTAACCAGCAGCAGAAATTCTTTGAAAAGCCTGTCTTGAGTAATGCATCATCTTGGGAGGAAGGAGTAGCTTTATGTTGAACTACCTTGACATGTTGCAGGCTATATATTATTATTATTCAAGTAGATGCTTATTTACATTGACTTGTAAACACTAAAAATACAAATTTGCATTCATAAAATTATTAAAACAAACATTCAATGATTTTTTACATAAAAATTAATTTGTATTAAAAGAGTTAAACATTTCTTATTCAATGGATATCATGTAACAACACTAGATTTGAATCATTCAATAATATTCAATACAAAAACTATTATGTGCCGTATTGATAGAGAGGCTAATTATCTAGATAGTTTTAATAAATGAAATAAATGGGATAGATACGATACTAATTATTATAAATATAGAGAACAGTTATGGCTGCCAGTTCATTCTATTTTCTCCTTAGAAAATCGCTCAGCTGAGAGCTACCGAGTCTATTGGGAAACCCGTCCCTTGGTGTGTAGTGTTGAATCACTCTGTATATAGTAAGGTTCAAGTTATAATGGCAGTGGATAAAGATAGAAGAACAGCGTTGCCGATTCTCTGCCTTAATTAATTATATTTCTACACTGTCAAAAACAGATTTGGCATCGTTGCGGAGCTAGAAAAGGATAGTACTACCTGCTTTGTCGAATGATAGAGAAGGATAGCAACATCAAAGTTTATCAAATACTGTCATTATAACGTGGACCTCACTGTAGGAGTATAGCACCGTATTTGAAGTAGGTAGGCAACGAAAACGCCTAGCGGCAGCACATTGAACTAGATGCCGGTGTTGTAATACCACATTCAGACAGAATCGTTTCATTCATAGTAGATGGTTGTAGTTGTTGTTCATAGTAACGTAGTAACAGTTTGCCTCTCCTGGCTTGTGCAGTGATTGTTGTGAATGTAGCGCGTCTATTCATTCAACTTTTATAATTATTTCACACCGGGTTGTTGTTTAATTTGCAAAAGTGGATAAGTTTTCGCTCACTGGCATGGCGTCCTTGTTTGGACTCTTCAATCGGCGAATGATCATCGACTTCATTTGTATAATCTCAGGTGAGTTTTATCTGTTATCAAAGTAGGATAGTTAAAACTACTTAGATGCACTGATAACGATTAGTTCTAGAGAGGCTACAGATCGTCCTATGCATATTTAATATGGTTTTACGCGCTGTTTATTATAGTCTAGTATGTGAGCTTTTTAAGAAGAGTATCATCAACATTACTAAACTCAAATAATACTTATGCATAACTTATATCTATACTACAAAGATCATATAGTCCACACTAGTTTTTACTTCATATACTATTACCATACTATACAGGATGTTCCACGTCCACGAAAAGTCTAACAGCTGAAAACCATAGTAATCTACATGAAATTTCCAACAAAGAATGACTAGAAAATTTATTTCATTAGTTTTCGAGAAATATCAATTTTTTAAAAACGTCAATAACTAGGAAACTAACAGTCAAAAACTAATACAAAGAATATTGTAGGAAAGAAAAAGAAATTTCCAATTAGATTCATATAATTTTGTTCAGTTTTTTTGAACTTTTTATGAGCGTTCAATCTGTTTGAAATATTACTGTCAACTCGATGAATGTACTTTTTCAACTTTGAGCGCTGATAAAAAGTTTAGAAAAGTCAAAAAAAGAAACAAATTATAAGAATCTTATTGGAAATTTCTTCCTCTTTCCAACCATATCCTTTGAATTAGATTTTGACTGATAGTTTTATGGTTATTGACGTTTTTAAAAAATATAGAACAATCAATATTTCTCGAAACCAAAGTCCATGTAGAGAATAAATGTTCTAGACATTTTTGCTGCAAATTTCATGTAGAATCTATGGTCTTCGGCTGTTACACCTTTCGTGGGTAACCCATGGATAAGGACAACAATTTAGTACTCTAAATAACACTCTCTATTAATTTAAATGATCAGAATACTATCTGACAAATAGCCTACATAAATGCTATCTACTGTATATACAAATAACTTTCTGAGTACATATCCTCTAAAGACAAACATTCTACACTGAAAAACTGCATTATATTTTTAAGATAAAATTCCTACATATAGTAATAAGACCATGCGAGTAGAAAAAGTTCCATGAATTATTTTTGATCATGAGAAAAATTAGTGTTGTATGCTATCAAAAGTATCAAATCTTCCTCAACTCGTTACTCAGACTGGCTTAAAAGTTTAACATTGCTGTTTCCGGTTCTAGCAGTCATTCCTTGGTTTCCTTCAATTTTCCTCCTTGAGAACAACAGCATTCTTTTCCCTATATATTTGTAGTATACGGTATCCTGGGCAAAAGTGAAAATAGTGCATTAATTTTGTTGAAAGATTGATTATCTAAAGCATAACATTTTTTTATTTCATCACATTAAACCAAGGTACCCAGAATACATTGTACTCTAGGTACATTGCATTAACTGCTGCTGCTTCAAATGTGATGTCAGTAACATTTGCCGGTAAACTAATTTTTTCTCTTTCTCTCTTCTTCTTCTTCTTCTTGCTTGTAATATTGTATTTATTTTTCTTAATTTGATTTGTTGACCGAGCGAAGTGAGGTCTAAGATTCAAGTCGACGGTTTTGCATTTCTATATGTTTATATGTTGCGCATTTACAGCGAAACGCAGCGATAGATTTTCATGAAATTTGACAGGTATGTTCCTTTTTGAATTGCGCGTCGACGTATATACAAGGTTTTTGAAAATGTTGCATTCCAAGGATAATATAAAAGGAAAAGGAGCCTCCTTCATACGCCAATATTAGAGTAAAAATTAAACTATATAATATTATGCATCATAAATCAGCTGTCGAGTGGATTATAAATTGCATGCAATGCAATGTAACTTAATTAAAAACCAGCTGTTGTGTGGACTATTAATTGCATGCAATTGATATCTTGAAGTGTAGCATAGTATTTTCTCCCGAATTTTCTCTGCTTTCATCTCGGTAATATTTTGCTGATGATAGTAGCATATAGCTGTTTACATCAAATTACTAGCATTGTCGATACAACAACCCAAACAGCCAGTAGTCGTTTATACACCAATATCTCGCCGACACGACAGGACAGGACAGACTTTACTCTGATGGTCAGTATTGGAGGAGACTGTGGTTTATAACTGCGCGAGGACTACTGTTTACATAACTACTAGTTTCATTTAGCTTATTTATCGTTGTTTTGTCAAAAACAATCAAATAGAATCCTCATTGAGTATCAATAAATATTATTATTATGATTGTTGACATATGGTATATTATGGTTGTTAATTTTAACTATTTTTTATAAAACATGAATAAATCATGTAAATAGCAGGCCAATATCACAGCCTCAATGGCTGTCATATTTTCTTTCACACAAGGCTTTTCATATAATATCATGGATAATGGTCGACCAAACCTATTTATAAAGAAGTGTTTGTTTAAAATTGTAGCATTTCTATTCAAATCGTACTCGCCATTTCTTCTGCCTTTCTAACAGCCATTAGCACAACGATAGCCTCTCTGTAATGATACTCAATCCTGCATTATGTTGATCCTGACAATCGGTCTGATGTCAATAAATAGTAATCTATTTATAAGATTATTGTCATCATTGCCGAGAATATAGAACTAGGTCAAAGAATGGCTCCTTTGTGACCAGGACTCGACCGGATGATTCAATTTAAGAGAAACGTTCTTTATTCTGTTGTGTGTGGGACTGCAAGCTCGTGTTTCGTGATTGTCAATGCGGCCGACACTAATTTTCAGTGCAAAACACGTAATAACCATAAAGACATCCACGGATGCAATAGCCTAATCACTGGTTATTTTCTGAATGTCGTAGCCAAAATTTGAAGAGGTTGAAATTCTCTAGATATCCCAATTATTATTAGATGATATACTAGTACAGAATAGAAGATTATTGTTATTTAGATTATCTTAATTGACGAACGTTCTCCAACTTGGAAATATTGACTGTAAATAATATTTGAAACCTGTACCAAGCAGAATCTATCAGATAATCTTGCTGGGATTTTGTAGAGACCAGGCCAAACTTTGAAGTAATAATTATTGCAGGATGATACCTTTTCAAATATAATTGATCATATTATCTGTATAGAACTACTTTCGGTGGATTCGATAAAGAGAATCGGTTAAGATGTTAAGTTGAAGAGATGTATATAGTTTCTTCACAGATACTCTGTAAAAAGACTATTACGCTACACTTGGAAATAATTGCAGGGAGAATACTTACTGATGGTACTGAATAAGCCTTGAAATGAATGGATTATTCGACCATTGAAGGATCTTGAATCAAGTAGGTATCAGTGGTAGGTACGGTATGATGCTTGATGAGCTACGTGCGAACTCGATTCAAACTGATTTAAGCGTGGGAAATAGTAAAAATAATACAATTATTGTACCTTGTATTTTTTGTTCTGCGACTGAACGAGTTATTATGGAGTAGCTAGAGAACGGTGAGCATCCATGAGAATATTAGTGTGGGCCTGAGAAGCAGGCTAAAATACTTGTAGCCTATATGTGTCGCTTCATCCAATGACTCGTACATTAGAGTGTACAAAATTATCCGCTACCGGGCTATAATCAATAAAATCAACATGTCAATCAATAGTTTCCTCTAAAAATATTGCAAAGCAATAACGAAATAAATTGTATATGAAGGCCTATGTTAAATAAACTCCTCGATAATTATTGTTTGTCTCGATTTGAGTAAGTTAATCTATTTGAGGATATCTATTAATAGCTTTCTGTCAATTTATAGAGGTAATAATTTGCAAGGCGATCTATTATAATATGCTATATGCGAGGTGGGAATCTGATCTCACTATATGAGTCAAATTTGCAGAATTGGTAGAGATCAATTTGAAATATAAATATTATAATCACTTTGTACAATGCGGTACCTACCTACTTTTTTATATATGACATATCAGTCTGAATAATAGCTACGGTATTCCCATCGTAAAGCGCTTTCGGATGCCATGTCCATTGTCAAAACTTCAGAAATAGTGTTATCTAGACACAATACAAATATATTCATGATAAATATATAAATAAGAATGTATAATTATATAGGCTGTGATTTGTTACTGATAAAGAGAAAAATATAATATCAAGAGTAGATTATCTACTGAAATGCCCGTTCTAGAGAATCTCTTCTGGGACTTCGACCCTACTTTCTAGTGCAAGAGACTGCAACGTTAGGCTTAAACAAGAAGCAATACCACTGATGATTGCTTCAATAAAATGTATGCTATATTATCTGTGAAGCCTATAGAATCATATAGAAGCATATACCTATAGAAGCATATAAACCTATAGAAGCATATATATCGTTATAGAATATATCATCGTTTATACCGGTATTCTAGAGTGTACCGTGAAATGTTACATTTCGAAATAGGAGTGCTGTGCAAAATAATTCTATTATATGTTTTTCATGCTCGAATACTCATTGAAAATCCTATGATAGAGGATAGGCCTATTTCATTTTGTAATTATGTATTTCACTTCGATTAGCATGTGCCTATATAGAACAATATAGTGCACATCAGTGATTATAAGAAAGTATTTGCTGTGACGAAATATAATATTCTACTGCCGAATATTCCGATGTTGGAGTGAACAGAAATTGTGAACGTTTTCAGTACATTGACAAATGAAATTGAAAATTATTTTCAAATTTATCTTCCTATTATATTCTAAAGGTGGAGTGTGCCACAGTAAAAAAAATATTCTCTGTGTTATTTTCTTCCATGATGAAATACGCATAGGAAATCACATGATGATGAGATGTATTCTGCTGTCGTAAATAAATAATATTGTGTATTTAGACTCTATTCATTAATATTTGCAGTAATAACATTTGTACAGACTAGACTCTCCCAATAGCAAAATTTTTATAGTTCTAGGAGCCCTTCATGACGATACTGGAAAAATTATGAGTTTCGAAACTTCATATAGATTACCATGATGATTATATTATAAATACTATTATACAATATTATAATACTATTATATAATATTATTATATGGAGACTATATTATTTATTATCCAAGGATTTGATTCTTGCAGGCTGTTGGTAAATCAGAATCACTCACATATTAATACAGGGCCCGGCATAGAAACCTGACGATTTTTGAGGGATAATAACTAAAGTGTCTTTCGTACAATTAAATCATATAATATATTATCAATGATTATATATCATCCAAAGGATTTCCGTTACTTTTCACACACTCACTTAACCTAATTCTAAAATTTTCCATTGCTCGCTCAATCATCACTTGTGGAATTGCTTCAATTTCTCGTTGAATGAATTCCTTCAGTTCTGTGGATTATAGGCTGCTCAATAACGGTAATTTTGTTTATTCATAAATCCCGAAAAATGGAAATGTTCCTCATCACTTGAAAGAATAACGGCATCCTGGTGGAAATTTTTGAGAATGATCTCGCAAGCGGCTTTACAATGTTCCTAATAATTTGCATTAAGTTGTTACACTAACATTATCTTATACAGATGAAATTTTAGGTCGGAATGAAGAGTTCGTCGTACACTTCGATCAGAAATGGCTAGCGCAACAGCATGTTTCGCTGCTGAACGTCGTGGAGACCGTGTAACAGCTACTCAGGCGTTTTTTAGGCGTTCTCACGGTTCGTTTTCGTCCTGCTGGTTTCGTTTTAAAGCGGACAACGTGTTCCTGGAATTCTTCACCCACAACAAGATCGTATTCCTACTGGGAACAGGCGCGTGTCGATTTAAATTATTGAAATGTATGCGACATAAACGCTGTGTTAAAATAACTGAGTCATTATTTTAAAAATAAGCTTCATTCACAATCGCTTGATGTTCACTTGACCACGACATACTGGCTACTGAAATGGCAAGAATAGACCTGTCGATGTACAACATTCCCGCCTTTCCAATGACAGTGGTTCAAACATAACAATTACTACAAAATCACTATGAAAATACCACAAAATCAAAATGACATAAATCGTCAGATTAATATGCCGGTCACTGTATATAGACGAGTTCATGGATGAACTGAAATGATTGTAAAGTGTTACAATGCACAGAATTATTTTTATCTTTGCCGAGAATATAGAACTAGGTCAAAGAATGGCTCCTTTGTGACCAGGACTCGACCGGATGATTCAATTTAAGAGAAACGTTCTTTATTCTGTTGTGTGTGGGACTGCAAGCTCGTGTTTCGTGATTGTCAATGCGGCCGACACTAATTTTCAGTGCAAAACACGTAATAACCATAAAGACATGCACGGATGCAATAGCCTAATCACTGGTTATTTTCTGAATGTCGTAGCCAAAATTTGAAGAGGTTGAAATTCTCTAGATATCCCAATTATTATTAGATGATATACTAGTACAGAATAGAAGATTATTGTTATTTAGATTATCTTAATTGACGAACGTTCTCCAACTTGGAAATATTGACTGTAAATAATAAAAATAATTTGAAACCTGTACCAAGCAGAATCTATCAGATAATCTTGCTGGGATTTTGTAGAGACCAGGCCAAACTTTGAAGTAATAATTATTGCAGGATGATACCTTTTCAAATATAATTGATCATATTATCTGTATAGAACTACTTTCGGTGGATTCGATAAAGAGAATCGGTTAAGATGTTAAGTTGAAGAGATGTATATAGTTTCTTCACAGATACTCTGTAAAAAGACTATTACGCTACACTTGGAAATAATTGCAGGGAGAATACTTACTGATGGTACTGAATAAGCCTTGAAATGAATGGATTATTCGACCATTGAAGGATCTTGAATCAAGTAGGTATCAGTGGTAGGTACGGTATGATGCTTGATGAGCTACGTGCGAACTCGATTCAAACTGATTTAAGCGTGGGAAATAGTAAAAATAATACAATTATTGTACCTTGTATTTTTTGTTCTGCGACTGAACGAGTTATTATGGAGTAGCTAGAGAACGGTGAGCATCCATGAGAATATTAGTGTGGGCCTGAGAAGCAGGCTAAAATACTTGTAGCCTATATGTGTCGCTTCATCCAATGACTCGTACATTAGAGTGTACAAAATTATCCGCTACCGGGCTATAATCAATAAAATCAACATGTCAATCAATAGTTTCCTCTAAAAATATTGCAAAGCAATAACGAAATAAATTGTATATGAAGGCCTATGTTAAATAAACTCCTCGATAATTATTGTTTGTCTCGATTTGAGTAAGTTAATCTATTTGAGGATATCTATTAATAGCTTTCTGTCAATTTATAGAGGTAATAATTTGCAAGGCGATCTATTATAATATGCTATATGCGAGGTGGGAATCTGATCTCACTATATGAGTCAAATTTGCAGAATTGGTAGAGATCAATTTGAAATATAAATATTATAATCACTTTGTACAATGCGGTACCTACCTACTTTTTTATATATGACATATCAGTCTGAATAATAGCTACGGTATTCCCATCGTAAAGCGCTTTCGGATGCCATGTCCATTGTCAAAACTTCAGAAATAGTGTTATCTAGACACAATACAAATATATTCATGATAAATATATAAATAAGAATGTATAATTATATAGGCTGTGATTTGTTACTGATAAAGAGAAAAATATAATATCAAGAGTAGATTATCTACTGAAATGCCCGTTCTAGAGAATCTCTTCTGGGACTTCAACCCTACTTTCTAGTGCAAGAGACTGCAACGTTAGGCTTAAACAAGAAGCAATACCACTGATGATTGCTTCAATAAAATGTATGCTATATTATCTGTGAAGCCTATAGAATCATATAGAAGCATATACCTATAGAAGCATATAAACCTATAGAAGCATATATATCGTTATAGAATATATCATCGTTTATACCGGTATTCTAGAGTGTACCGTGAAATGTTACATTTCGAAATAGGAGTGCTGTGCAAAATAATTCTATTATATGTTTTTCATGCTCGAATACTCATTGAAAATCCTATGATAGGGGATAGGCCTATTCCATTTTGTAATTATGTATTTCACTTCGATTAGCATGTGCCTATAAAGAACAATATAGTGCACATCAGTGATTATAAGAAAGTATTTGCTGTGACGAAATATAATATTCTACTGCCGAATATTCCGATGTTGGAGTGAACAGAAATTGTGAACGTTTTCAGTACATTGACAAATGAAATTGAAAATTATTTTCAAATTTATCTTCCTATTATATTCTAAAGGTGGAGTGTGCCACAGTAAAAAAAATATTCTCTGTGTTATTTTCTTCCATGATGAAATACGCATAGGAAATCACATGATGATGAGATGTATTCTGCTGTCGTAAATAAATAATATTGTGTATTTAGACTCTATTCATTAATATTTGCAGTAATAACATTTATACAGACTAGACTCTCCCAATAGCAAAATTTTTATAGTTCTAGGAGCCCTTCATGACGATACTGGAAAAATTATGAGTTTCGAAACTTCATATAGATTACCATGATGATTATATTATAAATACTATTATACAATATGACTAATTCTAATGACCATAATTATCATGATTTTATTATATGGAGACTATATAATTTATTATCCAAGGAATTGATTCTTGCAGGCTGTTGGTAAATCAGAATCACTCACATATTAATACAGGGCCCGGCATAGAAACCTGACGATTTTTGAGGGATAATAACTAAAGTGTCTTTCGTACAATTAAATCATATAATATATTATCAATGATTATATATCATCCAAAGGATTTCCGTTACTTTTCACACACTCACTTAACCTAATTCTAAAATTTTCCATTGCTCGCTCAATCATCACTTGTGGAATTGCTTCAATTTCTCGTTGAATGAATTCCTTCAGTTCTGTGGATTATTGGCTGCTCAATAACGGTAATTTTGTTTATTCATAAATCCCGAAAAATGGAAATGTTCCTCATCACTTGAAAGAATAACGGCATCCTGGTGGAAATTTTTGAGAATGATCTAGCAAGCGGCTTTGCAATGTTCCTAATAATTTGCATTAAGTTGTTACACTAACATTATCTTATACAGATGAAATTTTAGGTCGGAATGAAGAGTTCGTCGTACACTTCGATCAGAAATGGCTAGCGCAACAGCATGTTTCGCTGCTGAACGTCGTGGAGACCGTGTAACAGCTACTCAGGCGTTTTTTAGGCGTTCTCACGGTTCGTTTTCGTCCTGCTGGTTTCGTTTTAAAGCGGACAACGTGTTCCTGGAATTCTTCACCCACAACAAGATCGTATTCCTACTGGGAACAGGCGCGTGTCGATTTAAATTATTGAAATGTATGCGACATAAACGCTGTGTTAAAATAACTGAGTCATTATTTTAAAAATAAGCTTCATTCACAATCGCTTGATGTTCACTTGACCACGACATACTGGCTACTGAAATGGCAAGAATAGACCTGTCGATGTACAACATTCCCGCCTTTCCAATGACAGTGGTTCAAACATAACAATTACTACAAAATCACTATGAAAATACCACAAAATCAAAATGACATAAATCGTCAGATTAATATGCCGGTCACTGTATATAGACGAGTTCATGGATGAACTGAAATGATTGTAAAGTGTTACAATGCACAGAATTATTTTTATCTTTTAAGGTAATAGCTAGAATCATTATCAAAGAATGCGATGCAAAGTAGTGAGGGGTATGATCTCATCATTGTGCTGTAAAAACGATTATCTACTGGTTATTGTTCTGAAAAGCCACCTGGTTATTACTATATAGAATAAGGCCACCATATGCTAAGTAGATGAAGCATGCTAGTAGTTTTATTTCACTTTAATTTAGATTTAAAAATTAAAATACGCTTCACCAACTCGATATTTTTAATAGTAAACCTAGTTATATAGTATACATATAATAATTCAAATACAACTCATTTTTTGAGAAAAAGCACTTCACAACTAGTCAATTCAATAAAATAAGCCATTCACAATAGCAGGTCATTCACTTGCATGTAGCACACTATATGCACACTTATTCCACTCAGAAGAGTAGGTAACAAGAGTATCTGCTTGAGGCTTTGAGGATGATAATATAATATCATAGTGTATAGCAGAATACTCTCTCGTCAATGTAAGTTATCTATTCAATAAGCATTATGCTGCACTTGGGGAAAAATATCCCATTGCACAAGTGTACAGCCTTGTAGCTGTACGATTTATCACAATCTTGAAGCTTAATCCTACTACTCTGAATTGAATGTGCACCGACAATATATGGTATTATGTTTGATCAAATGGAGAATAACCTTATCTGGATTTGTCAATTGGCACTGAGTAACTCATTATTTAGATATTTATTCAACTTTAATGAGCTTTAAAAAACGATATCCATGATTTTAATACTCATTGGAAAATGCATTGTTCAATTCTCGCTTATTCATAGCAAATCTTGAACTGTATTACTCATCACACTAGAATTTGAAAACATAACACTCAAGTTATTATTCAATATTCGTACTGATAATTCCATCAGAAAGTGTTGCGGGAGTTCGAGAGTTATTTTGGTTTATTCAAACAGATCATGATAAATAGTTTTAATTATTTTAAAGCACCTGAACGATTGAATATCGATTTTCATGTCTGAAGAATCACCATTTTCTACTATAGAAGCAAACAGTTGAATAACCTTTTTATTCTGGTCAATACACTTTACTGTATTATAATAACAGATTTGTCAGCTTTTATTTGCCACCCAACAAATTTTCATGTACCGTACGATGATGTTTCGACTTGTTTGCTTATAGAATATTTTGAATTCTTTACTACTTAAAATACATTCGTCAGGTTTATGGATGAACTTTCTTTTTATGGGCTCAAGAATAAATCTTATAATATTATGAAAGGTTATATAATTCTAGGTTGTTTGAATTGATTAAAAAATCATATCAAGTTGACTGGTAGAGAGAACTAAAAAGTTCTCTAACCCCTAACTAAAGAATGCTCTCATACCTCTTGCCCTCTTATACAAAGTAATGAAAACATTGAGAAAAATAAGGAAAAGATAAGATAAGAAATCATATATAGCACAGCAAACCAGCAAACTACCTAGTGAACTAAAACAACGGTAAACCCTGCACTAAAACTCCATACACCACCCCAACCTTAATGACGCCATTCCTAAATATTCGAATTATGGTGCATGAAACACAACATAGAAACAACCCATCATATGAGAAGCATGATAAATTACGTCTCCAAAAGTTATGAATCCAATGTTTGGTATCATGGTATGAGAGCTTATAAACTGGTTTCACCTAGTTTATAAGTTTATTTTTAAGTTTTTAAGTTTATCCAGTCTAATCGCTCGTTTTGTCTGATCGCAGCCTAAGGCTACTTTCACACGATAGGAGACGTGCAACTTGAACACTGAACAGTGTTCACGTTTTTTTGTCGAAGTACATTGAGTCAAATCGTGTCTTTCACATGGTGACTCCTATCCAGGAACCTCGTTTTGTCACGTCTTTTCCCCTCGAGGCAAGCAGAAACCGGCTTGGATCGAGATACTAGCGGACAAATCGTCACTTTCACATGGTGATTCTACGTCTCTCCGGTCACCACTTTTTCTCAAAAACTATCTTTCTTGAAAATGAAGATAGAAAGATTCTGATTTCGGATTTGGATTCAGCGACCCCAGATTCTTTACAGCGTAAGTCCCGTTTTCGAAAATATCCGAAAACAAGGAAGTTATGGCTGTTTTTAATAAAGCTTTCTATTATCATATAATTATACGGTAAAAACGAACAGGTACTGTACTAAACAGTACGTAAGTACTGTAGCTATTATAATACAACTTACACTGTACTCGTGTAGGAAATTTGGTAGGATATTTATCTTGATTTCTGAAAATACCCCAAAATAAGGGAGTAAGATAACTTTGAAAAACCAAAGTTTTCCTGCCGATTGAAGAAACATTAAAAATTAGTCTAAGACATATTATGTCTTAGACTAAAACGTGTAACAAATATCAGATCACTATTCAAGCTATCAAGCTTTTCATAAATTTATTTGTCTCCTCATGGCAGAAGGTTTGCACCCAACGTTTTCACTTAAACATTTCTGTGATTAAATTGTGATAGAACACATTATCGTATTGATCTTCTAAATCCAGTTACATGTACATCGATTTTCGTAAAATTGATTTTTTACCGTTCCTATGAATTCTGAGAATTCAATGAATTTTTTATACAGGTTCAGCACAACTTCTTAAATAACATTATGTTTGATTCAACAGAATTCATAAGGACGACAAAACATCGAACAACAAAAAAACGCTTCCTGAGTAACTGGCTTTAACAAAGCAATGGCTTCACGAAATACAGTATGATAATTTAGAATAGTTGGTACAATGGTTATGCTTTTCGCATTATGGCAGCACTGTGCTTGCTCACTCACTTCTCCAGTTGACACTTGTTGACTTGTCAGTTGTTTACTTGACTTTGACACCTGTCATTACGCGATGTCTGAGTTTGATGTGGAGCTGTTGATTACTGCAGTTTGCAACCGACCTGCTCTTTGGGATAAAAGTCTTGACATCTACAAGGACCGGAATGAAGTCGCAAAAGTTGGATGGAAGTTAAAAAGAAATAGTCAATAATTGCTGGGAATTTAAAGTGATATTCAAAGATTTGAACCTAATAAATTGGATTGTTGAATGACAACTGAAATTTAGTGAATTTTACTGTACAACATTCCTTTTCCTCCTATTTTATTGGGTGATGAGTGGAGATGATTTATGATTTCATATTTGGATTCATCTTTTCATAGTTGAATATTTTTTTGGAAAACTAGAACTTTTAAAAATTGAAAATGGTTATGTTTAAACTTCTCAGGTGTTCAAAAACTTCTTGAAACCTTTGCCTGTCCCTTTGTGAGGCAGGAGTATTATTACCTTAGTATGTACTATATAATCATATGATAATGGAAAGCTATATTAAAAACAGCTATAACTCTCTTGTTTTCGGGTATTTTTGAAAATGGGACTAATGCTTTATAGAATTTGGGGTCGCTGAATCCAAATCCGAAATCAGAAATCTTCTATCTATATTTTTAAGGAAGTTAGACTTTGAGAAAAAGTGATGAGTCATACTTTGAGCAAACGTCGGCGTAGTTGTTAGATCTGTCGGCTTATTCATAAGATCCCCATGTGAAAGTAAATGAGCGCTGCAAAATATGAAATATGATCTTCAGTAATATGATCTTCCAGGAGCGATGACTCTGCCGTGTGAAACTGGCCTAAAGGTGCGTACAGATTTCTGCGCCACGAATATGAGCAATTCACTTTTAATCAGCTGATGCCAAGCTTTTTATATCTGTATCTTACCGTTTCTGTAAAAATACAGATATAATCAGCTGATTAAAAGTGAATTGCTCATGTTCGCGGCGCGTATATCACTGTACGCACCTTTATATGTACGTCGATCGCGATCACGACTCACACTGAAAGCTGAATTTCGACCTCACTGTTCTGTTTGTATGGAAAAAAGGAATCTCCTTCTATATGGCGACTGACGTGGGGTCGCCTTTAAAAAGCCCAAGGATGACATTTAAAATGACCTTTCACATTGGTACGGCTCTAACATTAGCACTTCAAAGTTAATAGGATCATCCATAGTAAAGATGGTAAGTTCAAAACAGGCGGCTTAAGTTGATCTATAGAATGGTACCTAATTTAATAATTATCGCCATGAATTTCGAATCTCATTCGTTCAAAACAGAAGGAATTGATTTCATACTCTTCTTAATATAGTTTCATACTCTTCTTAATATTTCGATTCTGTCAACAGAAGTGCACTAATGTAGAATGAAGGTTCCATACAAATTTTATCAGCAATGATTACCGTATGCTTTGCATTGTTTGAAAAAAATTATATGAAAAATATGATATTAAATTTTTACACCGGTAATAAGAGATTTGATAATATTATTAGATAAATATGAAATGGAATTAGTTTTTGAATCGGTTTCCTTATTTATTGTGAACAGTATCACAATTTACTGTAGTTTCCTTATTGAAGTGGATATTCCGTTATTCAGTATTATGATATATCAGGTAAGCTCATAATAATTATGATATTCGGTAAACAGTTTCATTAGCTGAGGCTAAAAAAATTTGAACTCTCTCTATGAGCAATGGAAACAAACTAAAAACATTAAATTATGGAAAATAATTAATTAGAGAGTAGGCCTAGACTTAGGCTAGACGATATGAAAATTATGGCAAATTCTTATTTCTCCTAACCGTAATATATAGTGAACCACTTAGCCGATATATTGATGAGAGAAAAGAAAAGCTTCATAGAAGAGACAGATGTAGGCCTACGTTTTTGACAATGCATGTACTTCATATCATTAAAAAAGATTACCGTACCCAACAATCTCAATTGGAATGGAATGTACAAAAATATCATAATTCCATTCTTTGACTGTAATGAAATATGATTGAATGCGAACTTGAGTTATTAAGTGGGTTGATCTTCTATAGCGAACAATTTTTTATGAGTAAATTCGAAAACATTAACTCCACTCTCCATCTCCATAAAATGATGTAGGCCTACCTATGTTTACCGTATTGCGTATTACCAAATTACTGAACTGTAATCATTATATCCAAATACTGTAATAGAAAAAATAATTTCCCAACTGCAGGAAATTATTCGTAGGTGTGTTTCTGCCTTCTTTCTTTGAAGGTCGCTGGTTTGTATTGTATTCAAGTCTACAATAATAATTTCATGTTCGTTCAGTAAATGCTCTTTTTTATTACTGCGCTGTCTCTCTCTCTCAATCTCTCTCTCACTCTCTCTCTCTCTCTGTGTAACTCTCTCTCACACTCAATCTTACTCATACACAATCTTACAATCTTACTCACTCACTCCCTCTCTTTCGCTCTCATATTGGATATTATGATTTCTAGATTTCAATTGTTGATAGAATGTATTGCAATATACATTAATACATGTTTTTTAGATCATTGACTGAATAGTAGGAGAAAAAGTTGCTTGAAATAAAATTAAATAGCCTACAAAAAGAATTAGTTTTAAAAACATGTTTTAGATCACTTTCTAGTTGTCTCAGATTTTACTTCATATCATCATCATGATGTCAATTGTTAACTATTTGAATTATTCACAAGATATAAAACTGAAACATTAAACAATATAAATACCGTATAGAGATGAGATAGCGTAGATAGCCGTTTACATGATGAGACGAGATGAAATATGAGATGCAATCTAATAATATTGTAGTGTAGACCAAAGTATTGTAGGCTACTGTAGGCTATCTACATAAAACCGTGGACTAGCAAACTTATAAATTAAAACTAAAAATTATTATACCCATTACGGTTATTATTATATTTGACTCTTCTCAAGTTGATTGCGAAAAATGTACCTATGGAGTACTTTTAAATAATTCAACAATAATAATTTGAAACAACTTGAAAAGCTGGACCATATAAATTTATTGTGGTTTGGTGGATAGGCTAAATAGAATATAGGATGAATAGAATTATTACTTGTATTTCATTAGAATAATAAATTATCCATTATATTCATAATAATGGCAAATTCTAACAAAGAAAATGACCATACAGTACAATATTATACGAAACGAATGTTGTATGTGTATGAAGTGGGAGGAATCTTACAAAATAATAGAGTAGGCTACCTAGATATTATATTTATGATTTTTTATACCATAGTCGAGAATACATAACATAGGTACTAATTCTCTATTATCATTATTATTATTATTATTTTATGATTATACATGTCAAGCAATAAATTATCCAATAATTATTATTAAACAAAAATCCAAATTGATTACTATCAAAATAATTGAGACTGTAATTCCACAATAATTAATTAATTTTGATCAATGTTATCAGAATTATAAAAATTGATAACAATAATGTGATTTTGTGATTGAGAGAGAAATGTTTGAGGAAAACAAGTTTGAAAGAGCACGCAATAAGTGGTATAAGTCGTTCAGTTGAACGTTGTAGAATTGGTTTGTTCAGATGTCAGCTTTCAGCTTATCTCTAAATGTTGTGGTTAAATTTGAAGTAGTCTTCCTTGATGCTTCAGTAGAATGCCATTCATTAACACCCAAAACCGTCATAGCCTCTTTGACTCACCTTACATAACTCGCTTGAAATACACACTTGTTCTTTCTTTTTCAGTTTTGTAATTTTTTGTTTGAAACTGGTGAAAAAAAAACAGTGGGATCGAACTCGTGTGGATCATCATGTCTGTTTCCACTATAAGATATTAATAAATTATTCAAAAATGAATTGCATTTGTAGTTTTGTTTCAGTTCAAATATATAATCATCCTTTTTGTAAGCTGCGTTTTTATCACATTTGAGGATTGCTGATAAATAGAATCTTCAATGAAAAACTCTGATATATTCATTACGTATTTCCCTGCTGTCTGTTTTACTTTCTGTTAAAACAAAAGTGGAGACAGATAGATTGATATAGAGACAAAGATTTGATTAATTCCTTTCTCTTAATTCGATAAATTCCACCAAATTCGTTGAATTGCTGCATTTCTTTCCTTTTCTAACTCATGGATGTTCAGTTGAAAATGTGGAATATTCAGTCATTGTAGCCATTTTTCAGTAATGGCTATCTACATTTCCAAGGCCTATTCAAATTTAAAAATTGGAGGATGGAAAAATGATTAAAATTAAATCTGAGAGAAATTTAAAAGACATCAGGAATATTATGAATAAATCTTTAGTAGATAGTAGGTAGAAAAGATGAATATAGAACATTTTCAAATTCCTAGGATTTTTTTAATTGAATATCCTTCCTCTGCCAGGTTATGACAGAACTATGACAAGCAATTACATTTTTTTTCACAACAGAGTACCAGTACATCAATGGTATTTCACAAAATATTTAGGAGTATTAATTTACTTGCCAAGTGGACTGTAAATCGGCTAGTGAGGATATATTTTCTATCTTGATCAACATGACGAAGATAATCTGAGGAACATTGGGAAAGAAAACATTTGGACTTGAGGGAACCAAGGTGAACTTGAAACAAATATTTAATGATAAACGATTTTAAAAACATAGCTTGTTTATTTACAGCATTGCCTGCTCCTGCAAAGTCGCGAACATCGTCTGACTCATATTTTTCAAGCAGAGGCGCAACAAATACAGCTTGTAATATTTCTAATCCACTTGTATATGCTCCAAGCATCAACTGCACTGCATTCCTGAAGCGTAGCTATTACTACATAATATAAATATGTAATAATTCTGATATATCATGTGTGATAAAAATATATAGTGATAGGTCAACACTAGTTCGCCTTCAGAGGCAAAACAACGACTTGTAGCCGCCCTCTGCCTGCGGTGTCTAGACAGTCTTGCCTCAGGCTAAACTATCTTATAGTTATCAACTAAGGAACAATCTCTAGTTGGCAATCTACCCAAATATACAAACATTATATGAATCCATGTCAATAAATTGTTCAGATAATTGTTCTATAAAACTACACCATTCCGCAAATTGTCGCCTCCCAATTTGATTTGCTCTTTGTGTACGGCCTTCAGTCATAACTACCTATAGCCTACTTACTGGTGAAATTATTTCATCAAAACAATGAGAAATAAGTACGGTAGACCTAGGTCTACCTATATAATCATGAAATAAATGATTTAGCATGATTATGAACATGAAATAAAAGATACTTTGGTACCGATATAATGATAGTTATAGTCGTACCTTCCTACAGGCCTCCCTATTTATAATGAGAAACGTCATTTTCAACTTTCAAGGAATATAATAACGTATCATACCTTGTTTTCGGTACATTTATTGATCAAAACACATCACTGCTGATTTTTCCAAAAATGTACTACTTATTATCTGTTTCAACGTTGTATAATAGTTATTTTTCGTGGCGTCTGAACTATAGGCTAATCTATATTTACAAGTTGCATGGCTTTATAGCCAGAGTTGACCATCTAAAAGTTCAATAAGGTAGGCCTTCGGTTTCCTGACAGCCGAATTTAGACATCACTATTTCTATCTCTTCCAGTCTCAAAATTGCGTATCTCTTTCTTATTTTGTCAATCACCTCTAAAGTTATTGGTTCATACTATTTTCTGAATGGTTTTAGTAGTCTTTAAAATTACAACTGGATTTCACAACTGCTACTATTATTTTACATAGAAGTTGATAGTATGAAAGTGAGTAGTAGGCTACCATTGCAAATCCCTTACAAAATTTTGATTGAAAATTTGAAGAAAAATTTGCAAATATCCGCTATCCTTATATTGGTAAAAAATCGGTGATTTTAAAAATAATTATTTTAATGTGAACAATAAACGCCTGTGAATAAGGAGTATTACAAATATAGGCTTATATATTCATCTTGAAACACTCTGCCTGTAGCAGTAGGCCTACACCGTACCTAGGAGTGTAGTAAGGCGATATACGCGATATACCCTGATATACGTGATAGGCCTACGTAGTATAGCCTACAGTCGACACATGACGTACGGTACCTATTATTCTATTTTGACTGCTGCATCCAACGTCAAATATATGTAAATGTATGTATATATATATATAATGTGTGTACCTCCTGACCGAGATTCCCCCTTCGTTTAATTTCCGTTACGGTAATTGTGCGAAAACAATTATTCTTCATTCGTCTGTTTAGAGATGTCATTCAATGTAGGTACCGGTACCCAATACTATACAAGAGTGTAGGGGAACTTTCAACGCCCACGCAAAGGTTTGAAAGGAATGAATCTTTTTCATCCTATTACATTTATTCGATCACATGTAGTTTGAAGATACAATAATAATCCCGAAGATACAGCTGATAATGGGTAACGTTTTTGAAATCGTCTAGATCTACTGTAGAGTTATCAGAAATAAATATTCAAATCAAACAAATACTAGTAGTTCTGTGAACAGTAGACCTCACGCAGTATTCTCATCCACAAGTACCTGATTGAAACTATAGACCTTATAGTTAAACACTTAAACATTTAAACATTTAAACATTTAAACATTTAAACATTTAAACATTTAAACATTTAAACATTTAAACATTTAAACATTTAAACATTTAAACATTTAAACATTTAAACATTTAAACATTTAACATTTAAACATTAAACATTTAAACATTTAAACATTTAAACATTTAAACATTTAAACATTTAAACATTTAAACATTTAAACATTTAAACATTTAAACATTTAAACATTAAACATTTAAACATTTAAACATTTAAACATTTAAACATTTAAACATTTAAACATTTAAACATTTAAACATTTAAACATTTAAACATTTAAACATTTAAACATTTAAACATTTAAACATTTAAACATTTAAACATTTAAACATTTAAACATTAAACATTTAAACATTTAAACATTTAAACATTTAAACATTTAAACATTTAAACATTTAAACATTTAAACATTTAAACATTTAAACATTTAAACATTTAATACTATAATTATTTATCGCTATGATGAAATAAAAAATCAAATATGATCTGTCAAAAGTTCTAGATAAGTTATTATAGGCCCAAGTATTCTTAACTCCACAATGATGTCAGTTACCGTACTTGAAATGAAATTGAGAATATATAAATGTGCATAGGTGTTTTGTCTAATGTATGTTTCATGTTTTGAACTCTCTCCATCCCTTTTTATATACGAGGCGCACCGCTGTAATTATGTGAATATGACAGTTGTTCCGCAAAGTTGTTACTCTCAATGGAAAATTCGTTATTCTATTCTGCTTATAGCACATAATCATGAAACACAGATTCTATTTTTAAAATTCAACCTTCTTTTAGGAAAATAATCAATAATGAGCCCGAATTCACTTGGACAATAGTAGTGACTATTTCATTTCTTTCAACTCTGGCTGACAAGTTGACTGAGCCTACATAAGTGACGTTGTTAAAATCATTCTCCCTATGCCATAAGGGATCGGGATCCTCTGTCCTGGACGGGGCATCCTTATCAGACAAACTATCTATAGGCCCATTCTCCTTGATCTTGATCCTATTAGAGGTGGCTGTGGTAATACAGTAACGGTAATCATAGCCTGCTCTAGAGTTGACCTGGTGCACTGGGAGAAAGTGACCACTCTAATTGGTGATGGGGGTCTGGAGCGAGAAGGTCAAGATGACTGATAACCAAATGGAGAGCAAGTGCCAAGGTCAACAGAGGTCAAATTGCCTGCCAAAGGTCAGCTGTGCTGTGTCAACGGCCGGCAACTATCAACTGCTGGATTAATGAGTTATTTCACATATTGCACGTATGATTAGCTATAGAATAGCCTATATGTTCATGGGCTACTTAGTTCTTCCTACACATGTCTAAAACTAAGCTTACCGGATCGGATCGGATCAGAATATAATTCAAACTAGGATCATAGGATGATATCAGTTTTTAAATAACCAAATTTTACAGATAATATTATTCAAATAGTGAACACCCTATTGATCTACCTTCATGTCATAATTTCAAATATATATTTATAGGATATTTTCCAAAATTAACATCCACAGTCACATTACAGTATCAAATATATTATACTAGCTGTCAGGCTCGCTTCGCTCGCCATATCCGTCTAGCCAGGGGTTCCGCCCCCTGGACCCCCGTCTGAAATATGAGATCTACGGGCTCGCTTCGCTCGCCTGCATTTTTCATTTGAGCATGATTCATTCCATCAGAAAGTCAAAGTACTGAGAAAACGCAGAAAAGCTGAGAAAAACGTTGAAAAAACGCTGACTATGGGCGTATCTTTGATGAAATACTAAAGTCACTTCATCACAAAATTTTTAGCTAAAACCTCTGTAACAAATTTGAACATTTTCTGTCTTTTACTTGATGAAAGAACTGAGAAAACGCAAAAAACGCAAATTTTGGTTCTAACACAACATTATTACACCCTATCTGAGCTTCTGTACTAAATTTGAACAATTTCTGTTCATTTGTTCTCGATAAATCTGAGAAAAAGCAAAAAACGCTAATTTTGGGCGTATCTTTGACGTTTTTGCAAATTCCTTCTAACACAACATTATATATTATACCCTAGCTGAGCTTCTGTACTAAATTTGAACATTTTCTGTTCATTTGTTCTCGATAAAGCTGAAAAAACGCAGATTTTGGGCGTATCTTTGGAAATTTTTCTAAATCCGTTCTTAGTGCGCCTCCAAAGGGCCAACTGAACATACCTACCAAATTTGATCGTTTTTGGTCCGGTAGATTTTTAGTTCTGCGAGTGAGTGAGTGAGTGAGTGAGTCAGTCAGTCAGTGAGTGAGTGCCATTTCGCTTTTATATATATAGATAGAAGATAGATTAGCCTATTGATGAGTCAAACTAAAAAAGAATATAAATATTGTAATAATATTGATGTTGTTTGAGCAGGGGTGCACCAATTTCAGTTTTATAATTTCCTCCTTGATTTCCCCCGGTAGTCATTATCAGCTATATAATTGCAACATTTTCCAGTTTAGTTGACAGCATACTAACTTGGATATTCTCCAATAATAATTTGTAAAATTTATCATCCATCAGGTCTCTGAGCAATGTTTTAATATAATAACCGAGATAACGAAGTCTCAATATGGGGGAGGCAGCGTATATTGAATTAACTTATTTATATTTTCAATGTTCTCAGTAAATAAAATGAAATGCAACTAATTTTATCACTTGTTACAGTTGGAGTTGCTTTATTGATCGTCGAGCTATTTGGAAGTCCTTTTAAAAGCGGGTTTTATTGCTCGGATACATCAATAAAATATCCATACTATGAATCAACAATCTCAACTGGAGTGTTGGCTATTGTAGCGCTTCTCTTTCCTGTACTTATTGTAAGTATTTCTATTTTATTCAGTGATATAGTTTATATTCTATTTTTTATCTATGAGGACCTGCATTTCTACTCTCCACTCACTGTTTATAAAGGTCCTAAGAATCGGACCTACAAGTACAAAGTATTAATAATGATTTACTAGGCTTATACACTGTTCTATTCAACACGTAATAAAAACCCTCAAAGATTCACGTGTTCAATGAATTTTGCTAGAATTAGAATAATGTGCTATGAATCAAATAATAACCAATTAAAATTTATGAGAACTTGAAAATTCACGTTTCTAGCCAATATTTATAATTAATATCTCAATAGCTAATCTAGTTACTCTCATTTGTGGTTTCTTGGATTTATTGAAAAAACTACATTCAACTAAAACTGACTTTTCTTGTACCTCAATCAATTTAAACAAACCACCGCACATAAAAAAATATAGGCCTGTAAAAATTGTAAGTTTGCGTGATCAAAAATATACAGTACAGTAGCCTTCTCAGTCATTTCCATCGATTCTTCAATCATAATATTGATTGATTCTTTATTGATTCATACAATAAGTGCATCATTAAAATGATAATAATGATCATAAAAAATAATTATTAGTATTATTGTTAGAAAACCAAGATCTAGAGCTGAAAGAAGTGTTCTAGTGCGAGAGTTACAGTAAAACCAGTAGCCTATTATTAGGAATTCATAACATACGAAGTTTTATACATACAACCGATAATATTACGGCCTGAATTTTTATCATTATATTATTACTCTCTCTTCCCATCAGTAAAATTATACTCATTATACTTAATTTTACAACCTACAACCTATTATGGCGATTTTTCTCATAAAACTAGAAAATAAATTTGTCAATGCTGACCAATGTTGTTGAAGAAGGGGATTACAATAACATAATGAACTCGAGGATGGGTGATAGTATACTTTGAGTCATCATAATAATAATTATGGGTCACGTTTCTATTTTAATGGATTGATCAAGTTTCTGACCTCTTTGTGGCCTGAGCCGAGACTGTGACGTAAGCTCCATGACTAAATTATGACCTCATGAAGTGTTTCATGCTACTTACCACTTCTCTTTAAATCCTCATCCAATATTATAATCAACTGAATCGTATAGTTGTCTACTATCTACAAGTTATGTGACCATTCCCTATAAAAACAAAGACGATTATTCATATTTTCTAGTTGTAGAAGTCATCAGAAAGGATGATCGCACAGAAAGGATTTCTATACAAATTATCATTCCAATTAGACTATCATTTTTGGTTTTTCGTCAAAAGCATGGATCATCAATAGTAATAGATTTCAAAAAAAAAAACGAATAGTAAAAAAATAGCAAGAAAATCTAACGTCTTATTGAGAAATTTTGAACAATAATTATAATTTTTCATAAATATAGCCTTATGATTATAGTTGCATTATGAAAATCTCAACGATACCAATGCATTGTTATTCACATTCTTACATGAATTTAATAGATGCGAGCTTAATTCTTACATCTTTAATACATAGGTGTAATAGGAATGAGAGTAAACACGACATAAGTATTTAATACCTTAAGAAAGGTTTTTAATAACTTGAACTATACAGGTTTCGAATTGGAATGAGTTTGTTTGGAGACTTAGTAACAGTAATAACAAATTCAAAACATATGTTGTTATACTACATTCTTCCCCCCAAAGAGTTAATGAATGTAGTCATTCAAATAATTAGGAGGTCTTCTATTTCTAAAACTTCTTCTTGGATATGTATTTTGATTTTCTTGTCCAGTAGTCTGTTGTCTAGGTTGTAAGCTCTCGGCAGTAGTACTAGTTTCGTTTTCTTGGTTTTGGGTTGCTTGAGGATTATGGAAGTATTCAAGTTCAGGTTCGGAAGTTGGTAATTGAGAATTTTCATCATTTTCAGAATCGGTTTGTTCTTCGTGATCTCTGTTTTCGTACTCTCCAACTGGAGCAAGATGACGTGTTGATACTGTGGTTTCTCTTCCATCAGGTAGCTTTACATGTGCATACTCAGCATTTCCATGTAGAAGTTGGACCTCTTCAACAAGTGGCTCATATTTAGATGTTCGATTGAATTTTTTTAAATAGACAGGGCCGGAATTGAGAAGCCAAGAAGGAGCTGAAACACCATTGTTTCCAGATCTACATGGGTGTAAAACATACGCTCATGAGGAGTTTGATTTGTGGCTGTGCAAAGTAATGTTCTTGTTGAGCTAAGAGCATCTTCTAAAACTGACTCCCATTGATTTATTTCTAAATTAAGTGATTTTAATGCTAGCTCAATCGTTTTTCATAGAATACCATTATATCTTTCAACCTGTCCATTACCTGCTGGGTTGTAAGCAGTGGTTCTGCTAGTTGCAATTCCATGCGAGTTTAGGTAATTTTTCAAGTCTTGACTCATAAATGATGTTCCTCTGTCTGAATGTATGTAACTAGGAACCCCAAACGTAGAAAACAGGGTTTTCAGTTTTGATTTAACTGTAGATGATGACATGTCTGGACATGGGAAAGCAAAAGGGAACCGTGAAAACTCATCTACTATTACCAATAAATAACGATTTCGACTTGATGAAGGCAGAGGGCCTTTGAAATCGATATTTAGCCGTTCAAATGCAGAAGTGGCTTTAATCAGAGTCCCTTTGTGTTTGAAGAATTTGGGCTTGACAGCAGCACACACTTTGCAGGAGTTTGTTATACGTCTGATTTCATCAATTGAGTAGGGTAAGTTTTTACTCCGAACCCAGTGGTACAACCGTGTTATGCCTGGGTGGCATAGAGACTCATGTAAATCAACTAATAGATTTTCCTGATTTTGGATTGAAGAACATACTCTAGACAGAGCATCAGCAGCCATATTATCTTTGCCAGGTCTATATACAATATCGTAATGAAAACAAGACAGTTCCAGTTTCCACCTCATTATCTTTTCATTTTTCACTTTACCATGACGGTTGTTATCAAACATAAAAGCTACCGACCTCTGATCAGTAATTAGCTTGAAATGTTTGCCAACCAAGTAGTGACGCCATTTTCGCAGTGCTTCTACAATGGCTTGTGCTTCTTTCTCAACACTTGAATGTCTTTGTTCTGCTGGTGAAAGTATCCTTGAGAAGAATGCAACTGGACGGTTTGATTGAGTCAAAGTAGCAGCAATGGTGCTCTCAGATGCATCAGTTTCCACAATGAATTGTGCTTCAGGGTCAATGCAGCTTACTACAGATCCAATTATTTCACTTTTTATAGTTTCAAACGATTGTAACCCTGCTTTAGACAAGGAAATGCAGTACGGGCAAGAGGAATCACCTTAGTGGCATAATCTGGTATTAGTGATGCATAATGTGAAAACATACCAAGGGTCCTCCTCAGCGATGCAGTGTCTCTAGGCGGAGGTAAATTTTTCAGTGGTTCCAATCGGCTGGGGTCAGGCTTGATAGTTTTGTTAGATATATGATAGCCCAGCAAGTTGATCGATTTCAGTGAAAATGAAGACTTCTCATTATTGATAGTTAGGTTGTATTTGTTTGCAGCGTTGATAAACTTTTTCAAGTTTATATCGTGTTGCTCCTGTGTTTTGCCACAGATTGTAACATCATCAAGGTAAGCATAAGTGTCTTGTAGCTGTTCAGACCGTATAACTTGGTCAATTACACGTTGGAACACTGCCACTCCATTAGTGACCCCAAACGGAATGCGTTTAAACTGGTAGAGTTGACCACATGCCTCAAATGCTGTGTAGTGCTTTTCTTCTTTCCTTATCGTAATTTGGTGGTATGCACTTTTCAAGTCGATAGTACTGAAAAACTCATAATTTGCAACTTTGTTTACAATATCATCGATTCTTGGTAGTGGGTAAGCATCCAGTAATGTAAAACGATTTATAGTTTTGGAGTAATCAATGACCATCTTTTTCTATGATTTTCATTTGTAACCACTAACGCTTGAGCTCTCCATGGAGAAATGCTGGGTTCTATAACATCGTCTTTAAGCATTTTACTTACTTCATTTTCAATAAACTTCAAATCATCCGTACTGTGTCGATGATATTTGATTGCAATTGGTTTACATTCCGGTTTTAAATTAGAAAACAATGACACCGGTTCTACAGTTGAGGCTGCCACGCTGCATACGGTTAACTGCGGCTTTTTTCCACCAAAAACTACTTTAATACTTTCATGGTTTTTCAAAATATCATGTCCAACAATTATATCCGCACAAAGCTCTGGTAAGACCGAAAGATTTGCTTGTTTGTAACAGTGATCAAGAATGACAAGATCTACTAAGCATTGTCCTGTTATATTGGATGTGATTGATGTAGTCGCCATTGATACAGTACCCCTACCTGGTCTTATAGGAAGACCTAGGTTAAGAGCAGTAGAATTGTTTATAAAACTCAGAGAACTCCCTGTATCTATCAAAGCAGAGACAGATTTTCCATTAACCAGGGCTTGTACTGTACTCTTTGTCAATCCTCCGGGCGAAGCTGCTAGGTCAATAGAGTTCATAATATCTTTCGATTTTTTTGATTGTTTGGTTTGTAATTTACTCGACCTGCAGACCTTAGCAAAGTGCCCCTGTTTTCCACAATTATGACAAATTGTATTTTTAGCTGGGCAGCTGACCCGAGGATGTCTCAGATTACCATTAATGAACAATAAGTGAAAATATTGTTTCTATTATAACATGTGCAAAGTTGAATAATAAACCAGTAGCTGACACCTTAGTTTGACAGATTTAGGTCTATGCTAAATAACTATTAATTTTTGACTAGAATTGAAATGAGTAAAAAACTGCTCAACCATATTTCAAAATCTTAATTTTTAATTTTGATCAATTTCATTACATAACATGATTGTCTGGGAATATTACCATTTGATTGGTAACTTGTCAAAGCTACTAGAAGAGTCAAAAAAATCGTCTTTACATTCACATTTAATATTCATTATATATATATTTTTCATAGTTTATTTAAATTTATTCCTGTATTGCATTTTGTAGTGATGTACTTTGTATTATACATGTTTCCAGTATTTCTTTTTATTATATTTTTCCTTAAATAAGTTTAATCATATAAATTCACTACTCATTGCATCTGTAGTGGTTTGGTGTAGCTCTACAGTATTATTTAATGTTCACTAGTATTCATCTTAATTTTTTATATTATTTTTACTTTTTCGTACTCCTACTATCTATAATAAATCATTGTGATTATTTTGTTATGGAAAATTTTTTTGGAAGGAATCCTGTAAGCTGTGCTTCCATTTTTTCATGAATAGAAAAAAAAACTTTTAATGTGGATTGAAAATTAACATCTAAAAATATTAATTTTTTGATACACATATATTATGTACTGACATTATTTTATTGATAAATCTTTCAACAAACAAACTATAAATATATTGAAATGAAATTCATACTTATATATTATGTTGAACACTGTCATTGGAATGAAAACCTAGGCTAACAGTATGTAGGCAGTCCATTGAATAAAATGATAAGCTTCTTGAATAAAATAAGTGGAATAGGTATCAAAATGTAAGTACTCCAACCTATGAATTTGATAGAACTAAAGTTTAATGGTGCAGAAGGGTATATATGTTCTCTATATTATATGAATTTTTAAGATTCTCATGACATTTTGAGCATATTGACTGGTATCCCTTCAATTTCGTTCCAAATTAGTTGTTTCAGGGCTACTGGGATAGTTCTGAGTGAACCGTTCATAAGGTTTGTTTTTATGTAATCCTATATAGAATAAGGTTGTCAATTATGTGGTGTGGGCGGAGAACAGGAGAGCAACGGTACATCAACGGTCTGTTTCGGGAAATGACGCCGCCTGGAAACAAACATTCACAGCGTTCGTGAAATTCTTGTAGTGTTGCAATGTTGTTTATGGAGCCAATGCTCGATCCTGAACTCTGGAGTAAGAACTGTCCCAGTGCAAAAAAAATGGGTTCGGTATGAAGTTGATGGGTCAACAAAAAATGTCCAAAAACTGTGAAGTGAATCTTGAGAATGGCAGCGATATATTGTTTTCGATTTTCTTCTACTCTTCTTGGACAGTGCGGGACGTGGAAAGCAGCAAATTACCTTGCCTCTACAGGGACATGTCCAATTCTCCAATTGTCCATGATGTACTACTACGGAACCAATTTCAATTTCATCCATTTTCACGATTACATATTGGGAGAGGTTACAACTGGAACTATTATGCTTGTTCAAATATATCAGATATTAATGTAGCTGCAGATATCACCATTTTGATAGAATGATGTCCCATCTATTGCACATTCCAAATCCTTCTGAAGAGCCATGAGTGGCAGGCACTGTGTTCACATCAGTTAAGCAATATAGGTACCTTGATCAACTGCCTTGGTTGTATATAGCTATGTCAACTGTTATCTCTAATATTTCCTGTTTTTTGCGCCATTCTGTTTAAGTGTCGATCAACTCTCGGCTTTACAGTGATGTCAACTGTTATTTTGAATATTTTCTATGTCTCTGCACCACTCTGTGTAAGGATTGGAAATAATATGCATGTGTTTGTGCAGATGATGATATGTGAAGGCATCTACCTGTTCGAGTCGAGCACGCCACGTGACTCGTGGAACAGCATCAGTCTGCGACTGGCAACACTCTGCTACCACTTTGGTGGCCTGTTCATCTACGGCGCCGGCCTGTGCCAGATGTCGGTGACTGTCGCCAAGTACACGGTCGGCCGCCTCAGGCCACACTTTGTCGCTGTCTGCCAGCCAAGCGTCAACTGCAACACCCACGACCCCTACGACTATGTCACCGACTATGTGTGCACTAACCGGGACAATGACAAAACGCTCGATGCCAGGTGCGTCAGCCTAGGTTCACTCACATGTCACATTACAAAACACTTCCATACTGACTACTCACATTTTTAAAACCGTTCGGAAAAGGTCTGTGAACTGTAGCCTACAGCAAGGGCAATCCATGTTCATGGCTGGTCAATTGTTAATGACTGCTGTTCTAAATTCTTCAAAAAATTGTGAATTTCTGTCAATTGTTAATAATTGTTGTGAATTCTTCAAAGGAAATTCATGTAGATTGGCAATGTATATTGATTCAATATACTCACACATATATTCAATATTTATTATCTTGATAGTGCAAGAAAATTCTGATTATGACCCATGAGGGTCATGCACCAGAAGCCACCACGCTATTCATTAGATCAGCTATTCAATGAGCTTTACGTGATGGATCCAAGACAGCTTTACTCCAAGGCGATACTATGCAGATTACACAAGAATCCAACAACATTTTGAAACTAGAAACCACAACACCAGATACAGGAATCTTCTCATCACCAATGTTGCAAGGAAGGCGCTATACCAAACTCCGAAGACCTTTCAATCATTTAACACCAAAATTATATAATCCTGCAAACTCTAAATAGATTAATCATCCTAGGCAGTTCAAAACAATAGTACACAATTGGTAGATGAGCAAAGGAAGACAGAATTTAGAAAACATTATTTCAAATAGCAACTCATAATTTCAACTAAACTACACCTAATGATTACAACATACATTATCAATAGGAAGACATAACTTAGTAAACATTATTCCAAATAGCAACTCATAATTTCAACTAAACTACACCTAATGACTACAACATACATTACCGGTATGAATAAAAATTTATTTATTTATATTACTGCACTTTAGCTACTTGAATATTTGTTTTAAAAAACAATAAATTCAATCTGAGAAAGTACAATTGTTCTAATCAGTATGATAATTTCGGTTGATAATAATGATCGGTTTTAAAATCAATCAAATGTGGGAATGCATCTGGTGCATAGTTGATAAGAAGTCAATTGAAAAATCTTTGGACGTTTTTCAAGAATTGTCAATTATTTTAGCCTTATTGAGAGTAGAGTAGAGAAGTGTGTATTCGATAATTATTGTCAAACGGTAGGCCTATATAATGATGGAGAGCTGTCAATTTCTCAATTTATTGAAAATGAGAAATATCAAATAATGATATTGCATTATGTAATTATTTCACTTGAAATATTGTTTGAGTAATAAAACTAAATAGTGAAATATTTCATGGAAATTCAAATTTATCAAGTAGATTTAGGTGATTGAATCATGATTTTACTAGACATGAGCTTTACTAGTTCTCTATATACGTGATTCAGATTATTTCTTTGATTGATTGTTTTTTTTCTGTGAGTGATTGTTACTGCCCAAACACCCAATAATGATCACGTTGGCCATAAGGGAAGAAGTATTTACCGTACATGAAGTTTCATAAGATATACTACTAGTTTTAATTTATTTAATATTCCATGTGAAATTATTCATGAATACTGTTCCTGATGGAATCCATTTTTTATTATTTATGTGATCTATATTTATGATTGATTTAATTGATGGAATTTGCCATTCTCTATCTTCATTGAGATAAGCTATATAATGAACTACAATGATAAAATATACAGAAAAAGTAATGTTTCTCTACCTTCAACTCATTTATTTGACGAAAATTAAAAAAAAATATGATTGATTATATTGAAATATGTTTCAGGCTATCTTTCCCATCTGGACATGCTTCAATGGCGTTTTATTCAGCAACGTACACAGTGGTTAGTAGTTCTCATCCTCATAATCATCTCCCTTCCTATTTATTTTTTATACGGAACAACAATGCCCATGATAATATTATTGTACAATGTCAGACTAATGAATAGCCCACATGTATGAGGCTCTTAATAAATATAACTATGACGACTCATTTTATATCAAATTTTTGTAATATGAAAATAATTTCTACTCATTGAAATCGATTGGATTGTCGGTTATTGAAAATTTCATAAAACTAATTTATTTCAAGATTAGGGGTCAATGATAGTTTTTTATCACTATAATATGAGATAAGATATATTCATTGATAATTGTTACAAGGCTGTTGCCTATGGTAACATTTACAAAAATTGACAATATAAAATTAAATCAAACTTAAGAGATAAATAATAATTATTGAACGGTTCCTCATCAGTATTGATCAATTACAAATAAAATAATATAGTATATAATTATTAAGTCATCAACATTATACAATATTATAATTATTAGATCACATTAGCAATACTAGAGGAAAGAAAATTTATTATTTTCATCCATGTGGAATGAAACTTATGAAAGTATACCATGAAATATTAAACTTCATAATACAATACAATAGAGGGTAAATGGAATAGATAAGAAATAAGCAATGAAGGTGGTCCTATTACAGAACATTGTGATCAGACTTGTAGGACAAGTACATGTTAAGACAAGTAATTATGAAACTGTGCATGAAATAGGAGCAATGAAATGAGAGCATGAATGCACCAAACCGTGCCAATCATAATGACCTTATGTTAATGTATGTATCATTTATTAATGATGACAGAAGCCTCGATTTAAACAAATAGAAGCTTGGTGAGAAGATCAACTCAGGTGATAGATTGTTCCACAGTCGGGACGCTACTACAGTAAAAAGAGGAATTGTACATAATAACTGTGCGGTGGAGTGGAATTTATATGATCCAATAATGGTTTGGAGTGCATCTTCAGCAGTGAATATTTCCAAACCTCATCATCATCATCATTCCCATCACCGAGAAAAAAAAACAGAAGTTTAAATACGGTAATAATAATAATAATAATGAACATCACCCTTAGGTGAAGAAGTTGCTATGTGAATATTATATAGGCTACTCTACACTAATTATATGCTGTACCTATCCCTGTAAACTCCACTGTGTCAGACTGTATAAGATTTGTATTAAAATAAACTACTATTGTATTCACATATATCATTAAAGTGAAAAACACTCACATTCTTTGGTGTGGCGAAGCGTTTCGTGCTGGTGTTGCACATTCTCAAGCCAAACAGAAACTAAAGTATTATAAGGTTATGAGGGTAAGTAATTGATCGTGGTGGGGTGGAGGGGAAACCGCCAAAAATCCCCGCACCCCCACCCTGACCAAATACTTACCCTCATAACCTTAAATACTTTAGTTTCTGTTTGGCTTGAGAATGTGCAGCACCAGCACGAAACGCGTCGCCACACCAAAGAGTGTGAGTGTTTTTTCACTTTAGAGTCAATACAATAGTAATAATTCCAGTGAAAACAAGATGGATAACCAACAATAAAATAAATTATTATACTTTTCATCAAATTCTTTCTTATTATTCCATCCTCAGCTAAAAGAAGTTTCAATGTGAATATCATAAACATGGAACTTATTCCTGTGAGCTTGGTTGGGTCAGATTTGTACTATCATAGCCTATATTCCTTTGCTAACTTCATCCGTGATATTCAATGAACTAAGAAACATTTTTTTTCAGCTGTATCTTCAAAAACGAATGCCGTGGAGAGTATCAGTGGTGGTGAGCCACTTAATTCAAGCTCTGTTATTGTTTGGAGCGTGGTACACAGCTATGACCAGGATACAGAACAATATGCATCACTGGGGGGATGTGCTGGTAGGCATGCTCATTGGAGTATTCTGGGCAATATTTTTCGTGAGTACCGTACCTACTTTTTGCAGAGTTCTACAGCATTCTTTTGTCATATGAGTCAACAATCACAAGATTTATTCCATTTTCAATTTTTTCTATTGAGTCTGATATCTTGAATAGACTTCCGATGAAACAAAAGTCTTCTTTTAAAAGTACGCTCGAATAATGAGTATAGCACTATTAAAAAATGGAAAGTCTCCCGATTTCAATTGAAATGGTGTTGACTGCCATGTGTACCATTTATGTACCACAGTGAACTTCACCACCAGGCCGTGTGTACCAAAAACCACATGACTATCATATGTGTAAAGCTGCGTGGTATAAAATGGTCCACGTTTCAATGATTTTCTCCATATGAATCTATAGCCATGGCGTAACAAACAATGGAGTAACAAAATGCGCTTAGCCTGTGCTATTGGGCCATATGTTGCAATTTTTATATGATTTTTAAAGAAAAATGATAATTCATGTTATTTTTCTTTAAAACTTTGATTTTTTAAACATATTTGTTCTCATTGTAGATATTAAACACTTATTATATTTATAGCCTATTTCTTGTAAATATAATCACAAAATTATTATGTATAATTTTGGGAAGGCATTCATTGACCAATGGCATGACATGGCATTGCCTTTCTTGAGCAAAATGCAAAATGTTTTCCAATATAATAATAATACAATAGATTATAGATTGATTATTGGAATTAATTATTAATTATGATTAACATTAAATTGATCAATTATTATGATTATTAACATTAAATAGTAATAATAATAATAATAATAATAATAATAATAATAATGATAATTTATCAAATATTTACAAATGTAACATTGTGTCTAAACTACATCAAAAATAATGTATCCTCACCAAATCAAATGTAAGATTAATGTAGTTATTGCCTTGAGAGCTTCTCTTGGAAACCGAATAATATGGATTACTATTTTATTATTGAGTAATTAGAATGGAATAGGCTTTTTTATTCAATCACTAGTTTGTTTAAAAAATACAATATCTACACACTTCCAATAAAATAATAATATAAGAGAAAGTACATAGGTATCAAGAAAATAACTACATATTATAGCAATCTGATAGTACTATAATGAAAGTCGGCTTATTTTGTGATAAAATTCATATTATTAATACATTTTTGATTTGTATCGTTAGGTCTTTTCCAATATAAAATGTATCCTAAATATTGTACATATCGTTACCTACGTACGGTACCTGTACATCGTTTTGAGGATGAAATTTCAATTTATTAATTAATATTACTCTTTGTGATCTTTAGTTTTTTCTTCTTTCGCTCAAATACTCCACCATCGTTTTCACCCAAGTGCTCAAACGATTAGCTGGAGTTACCGTATTAATAAATTTATAAATTCATTTTATTAATTAGTAATTATAAATTGAGCTTAATGATCGAAGTACTAAACTATTAACTGTGTCAAGGTCGTACCCAGAAAAAAGTTTCGGGGGGGGGGGGGGTTGTGATACTAGGCGGGGTCCTAGGTCCTAACATACATTGGGGTCCGGAGAGCCCAATAAAACCTTTAAAAATTGTCAAATAACCCTTTTTCAGACCATTATGTTTTTATTGACAAAACGAAGCTTTGATGGGCTTACCGCTTGGACCATTTCCATACAAAGCCGTTTGTTGTTCTCTCTGGCTGGCTCAAAAAGGTGCTCATGGCATTAAGGCTGTTTGGTACACTTTTTTTTCATTTAAATTGGATAATCTTTGTCAATATAATTGTTAAGATCATTAAAAGAGTGAGAAAAAGTGGTAACTGCAATTTTTAAGTGGTCTAATAAGCGAGTTATGGGAGTTAGGGGTCGTTGAATTGCTAAATCCGTTTTCTTTCCAGATCATAAACGGTTTCGACTATATTAACAGAACTTCTCTTAAAAATTCAAAAAATGTATCTTTCCAAACTGAAAAATTTTATTCCCCATGTCGTTCATAAATGAAAAAATCTGGTGTGGCGCACTCACACAACTTTCCTTTCCGTTATGAAAATTGATCACCTGACGCTAGTGTTCCCGCGCATCTCAAGTCTACTATTCAAAGATTTGAGCCAGCTGGTGACAGGGCAAAACCGCTGCAGACACACGAAGTCTGCTATCTCTTCATAGTGAATCATTTAATAGAATCAACAGTTGCCAACAGTTTGCAATTGGATAATCAGATTTTCTCGAATTTCGAGCTTATTTTTAATTTTAGGTGAAAATGTTACTGAATATTAATTGTAGAGATTCTCATGCTATATGTTTCCACTCGAAATTTTTTGTTTGAATTGTATTTGAAGCCTGATAATTGATAATCTAAAATCAAACTTTGCATAGATGGGGCGGAGCTCCTAAAATTTTTACAGATATGCGACTTGTGGCAGTTGATAGAGCTTATCAATGACTATTGTAGGTATAACTTTAATCAAAATCGTTGGAGCCGTTTTCGAGAAAATCGCAAAAAACCCAGTTTTTGACAAAATTTTCGCCATTTTAGCCGCCATCTTGAATCGCATTTGATCGAAATTGTTCGTGTCGGATCCTTATATTGTGAAAACCATACGTTCCAAATTTCAAGTCATTCCGTTAATTGGGAGATGAGATATCGTGTACACAGACGCACATACACTCATACACACACACACACACCACACACACACACACACACACACACACACACACACAACACACACACACACACACACACACACACACACACACACACACACACACACACACACACACACACCACACACACACACACACACACACACACACACACATATACAGACCAATACCCAAAAACCACTTTTTTGGACTCAGGGGACCTTGAAACATATAGAAATTTAGAAATTGGGGTACCTTAATTTTTTTCGGAAAGCAATACTTTCCTTACCTATGGTAATAGGGCAAGGAAAGTAAAAGTAACATTTCTTGTAAATTCGATAACTTGTTTATTTTGGCATAAATCGCGAAAAACGCATATTAGAACAAAGCCAATGATATACTGAATGTATTAGAAAAAATCCAATGGAAAATTCGAAACCGTTTATGATATGGAAAGAAAACGGAGTTTAGCACTTCAACAACCCACAACTCGCTTATTAGACCACTTGAAAATTTCAGTTGCCACTTTTTCTCACTCTTATAATGATCTCAACAATTATATTGAGAAAGATTATCCAAAAAAAGTGTACCGAACAGCCTTAAATAAGCTACGTATGTGAAAGATAACTTCAATATAATTTCCACCGTTATGTGGTCTGTGGTGAATAGGAAAATTAAAAGACAATACAAATAGACTCAGCATCGTTTAATGCACCACAAAATTGTGTATGTAACTTACTTTTTAAGTTGAAATTGTTTTCAACTTTGAGCTCTTCTTTATTTACCTAAGAAAATAATTAAATAATAGCCTGCTTGAGAAATTCAGTTCCTATGTACATGAAAATTTTTATTTTTGAGAAAATTTCGGGGGGGGGGGCGGCTCCAACCCCTGTGACCCACCCACTGGGTACGGCCTTGAACTGTGTAACGTGATATCTTCACTTCTACAAAGAAAGTCACTTAAATAGTGGTGGGGTAAGAGGTATCGTGAAAATTAACTGTAAAGCCTAGCCTAATAAATGTCCATTATCATTAAAACATTCATTCTTCATAATTTTGTAATGATAATTTTATATAGAGAATTTTAAAAATAATATAGTTTCATTCTTTGAAAAAATAATGAACCAGTATTGATGTGATAGATGTTCACTTTTAATAGATGTGTAATAGAAATGTAATTTGATTTGCAGGTCAAGTACGTGGTGAATCTGCAGTTGACCGCTTCCAGCGAAAGTGAGACGAGTATTCATCGATCCAGCCGGGAGACATCGAATAATGCTGCCGTATAAATCAATGTTGCAAACTGAACTTAACATGCATTCAACACGGATGCGATATTCTGTTCTCGTTTTAGAGAGCAAACCATATCTATAAATAAAATTAGTCGTCTACAAAGTGTTGACAAAGATTTACCCGATTTCAAGTGATTTTTTTTATGAGAGAAGGCTTATCATCAACAAATTACCTACATATAAAATTGCTCACAAAACATCAAGTCTGCTGACACGCAGAAGGCAGCCGGGTTATAGCAAAGCAAATAAAACTGAAGCAACTTCATAAATTATTTTTTTTTTGCGTCTTTCGATATCACCTTACTTACTATGAACAGTATATTATTTTACTTTGTATGTTGTGAAAGAGCAACTACTGTTTCGATTGCCTCGCTGACCCGGTTGCTCTCTGTTTAAAACTATCCTCAAGTGTATGAAAATAAATAATCGATATTGAATCTGTCCAGATGTCAACGTTTAGGGCATGATCACATTAGATGCACGTTTGCGTAAGTGCACGCGTGACCATGCTTGCAGTTTAGGAACAGAATCTGAAAAGAGCTATAGAAACACGTTGTGACAAGTAAAATATGAAATAATTGATTGTGAAAGAATTAGCAGGATTGACTCAAAACTGTTTCTCTTCCAAATTGGAAAAAAATTATCAGTCTCTATATGGCTTCAGAAACAGAAGAAACTTCAAACACAGTCGTGATAAATTATTGCAGAATTGCTACAGATGTATCAATTTGGTCTGACACGTGTTAATCCCTAGTTTTCTGTGCGGGGGAGGGTGGAGGTTAAATAGACGAGCCAACTGCTTATGCTTGTTATCATTTGAAAGATAAATTATAATCCCGTAATTGTAAAAATTACGGCTTGCTAGACTGGTTGATTTAAATAGCAGATGGGAACAACTCATCTGGTTTATTAATGTTAAGGCTATGCACACAGTAGCATCTTGAAGGGGTGAATTGGTCCAGGGATCAACGCGTGAGACCAAGAATGTAGGTAGGTAGGTGGCATATGCACCTAATGGAGGACATTCGTGTTAATAATTAATGACTCATTTTCATAAACTTTAGTATTTTTCCAGTTTTGAGTATTTGATGAGTATTGACTAATTTTTATAGAGTATGATATTTGATGACGTTCAACATTTTTACATATTCTATATGGAATCAGATAACTCATTAATTTGTATAATAATATAATACATATTATTTAAAGCCTCTTAAGCTGTTAGGACTTTGGTAAAGTAGAACGTTACCAATAATGCTGAAATATGAAATTGGAAATTGTGCTGCGCAAAGTCTAAAATATTACCTATTATTTATTTATTTGTCGAGAATGATACTGTAATCAAGAAGATTGTCTCGATGAAATAGATCACATTCAAAATTAACAGTGATCCATTCAATGAATATGTGTGGTAATTTTCCAAACACTGTTGAGGTCTTCCATATGAATATTTGATTTCCATATTGTACAATATAGCATTTTGTTTTGGGGTGGTAGGAGAATCATACATACCACATTTTTAAAAAGCAAGAGAGAGCCGTGAGAATCATTGGTGGCTTAAGTCCTGGGATTTATGTCGAATTCTTCCAAGAAGTTCAATACTCTGACAGTACTAGCTCTCTAATTTTTTGAACTAGCTGCTGCATTAACAAAGAAAAGTGAAAAGTAATCATTTGCGGCATGAATGCAACACAAGGAGTACTGAAATACTTTTTCACAGACCAGTGCTTGTCCTGCTCTACAGAGTTAGTAGATTGAATTTACAATATTCTACCGACTGAAATCAAGAGATTGAAGGTGATATCGACTCCAATTGAACCCTGAACCATGGAGGAGTGAATCCAGTTGTCTCAATGAATGATTCGGCGTTGATGTTCATATTTGTTCTATTGTACAATATAGAGACTCTATAAAATATATAACGTATTACTTGCTTTGACATGTCATATTCTGCTAAGCTGGACTTGATTACGTGTAGTGATTTTGTTATACCTTACATTTTATCCCATTCTGTGTATGTGTATCTGTTTTGAACAGTTGAGTCATTTTATTCACTTAGTAATTGCCTATTGATAGAATTTTAGGTGTATTCTTATTCCTATTCTGAACAAAACAAATAGGTAGGTTTTACCCTTTGTTTTTAGAAGTTATCTACTCACCTACATATTTATTTTCTGTTCTGAATACCGTACGTTAATTTTTTCATTTGTTTCCATTATATTGCAGTGTTAATAGGTATGCAATGGGTCTTGCAAGACCTGGCAATACATTGTCATTTGTGATGAACAATCAATATGATATGATACGATTCTGATCTGAATTTGTGATTGTGTAGTTGGAAATGTCTATGTTGTAATGTAACATGAATCATGACTGGAAGATTCATGGAAATCATTTATCAACTAGGCTAACCAGACATTATTAGAGATGGAAATGCTTGGTCTCATTCCTACTCAAGAATAAGAAGAGATAGATTTCTCCTATTCAAAATAATTCGATTTATTGTGATTGCCTAAATAAATAACCCATGTGTTCGCGAGCTATGGATGAGGATGGATGATATAAGATGTATGAATGGTATGCTAAATGTATTACGGTAAATAAAAGATGGCCCAGAATAATGGGTATTGGAAAAAAGTCATAAAACAAAAGTTAGGGAAGAAAAATTATTTTATTAATTATAATTGAGAGTAAAAAGCTTATCATTTGAGAATCACGTTCATCATTATTTGAAAATTACTTCCATTATAATATGGCTTTCTCCTTCCATTATTGAAATGTGTTTTAAAGATTCCTCATTGATCAGTACATCTGAACTGGGATATTGTTGATATCGTGCCAAATTCTTAATTTCTAATCAGTTGTTAAGTCTTGTATTTGTAAAACTGGGAGCAATTATTGTTTATAATAGAATACGTAGGTAGGCTTCTAGATAGAGAACAGTGTGTATGTAATTTCATTTAGTTTGTGAAAATAATATTGTAACCTGTTCTCGTTCTACAATCACTACCTAATTTACTGGCAACATATTATATTCATGGTATTCATGGGATCTATAACGATCGGATGACAATGCAATTTTGTCTTCAAACCTTTATTAAAAAATTTCAAACGTTATGTTTAAACTTTTATTTCATTTTACTCGATTATCGCTCTATCAGGAATCATGGATTGGGATTATCAGGAAGTCGGGGAGTATTGAGCTAGTAGTATTGCTAAAGAATTGAAAATATTGTATTTCATTGTACTGTATTGTATATTGTCATTCGCATACAAAATGTGAATTGATTTTTGCCTAGTGTAAATATGAAAAAATAGATAAATAACTCTTGCAAAATTTTCCCAATATTGCTCCTCACGTTTGACAGTATGTTTTGTTCATTTTTGAAATTTGGTACAACACTGTTGTAATTGAATTTTACAAGGTATATAAGAGTTACCATCCTGGTTTATATAATTATGCAGTAATAACGATGGAGGTGTCAGTAGTGACCTATTGGGAGAAGCTTTCTGAGTATAACAATGGAGAGAATTTTACCAATTTGCAAAACTATCATATTCTGCACTTGTATTCCGACTATAATTGGTCACTCACTCAAAATCCTACATAATTGATTCAATTTCATTGTGAATTTCAAATCAATAATGGAAGATTATGAGTGAGTGGCCAATTAGTAGGAATGGGAGTGCAGAATAAGATATTTTAACAAATTGGTAAAATCTATCATGAGAGAAATATTGTTTGGCTCATTAAGTTGAGAAGGATAATCTGGCTTACGAAGCTCTCAATCATAATAGTCGAGAGTAGGGCAAGAGATTGCTGTAAAAACACTGTAATGAGAATCAGATCAGAGCTAGCTATCTTTGGATACTTTTTGTATTTAAGTAAAGTATTTGATTCTAAAAAAATGAGCGATGAAAAGGAGATTATTGATCAATTGGCATTAGCTGAATAATTATCATGTTCTAGAATGGTAGCCTATAGTCATTTAATTCATCCAGCTCCCTCTTAACGAAAATGGAGGGTTAGACAGAGAGAGAAGATTGCTATTCCAATTCGAATAAATAAAAAATATGTTATTCTTCCACTTGAGTCTGAAATGTGCAAATCTCAATAAATACTTCATACTTTTTACAAGATTGAACCCGGAAATATCTATCCCATTTGAAAAATGTTGAAAAACTACCCAATTATTACAAAAGCTATGGAATGGAAATAATTTAAACGAAACAAGGAATAGAAAAAATGTTGTAGGAACGACCAGAGCAGACATCATAATTATAGCCTACTGTGAAAATTAAAGTGAAGGTTTTAATACAGAAGAATTAATAAAACAAGAATATGATCTCTTATTGATCAATATAAGAATAATATTCAAACATACAAAAAGTTGCAGAAAGAATGTTATATCCATTGGCTCAACAGTCTAATGTGCGCTCCAGTATATTAATACTTAGTTGAGGAATATAGCCTATTTTGAAATAGTGCTTTTTTGCTAACCTGCTTCTCCCGTTGAGAAGGTGACCCCTTGAGCCCACTCACTATACCTCCGTAAACAAAGCCGTAGTGCAATCGTGTGACGTCAGCACAGGTAGGTAGTACGAATGTACTACGGCTTTGTTTACGGAGGTAGTGGCCCACTCCGCTAATTGAAATTGATGTGAAATTTGAAATTAACTTGCAAAAGAAAATAAACATGAATGAATAAAACATTAAAAGTATATAAAATATATCATACAAACTGTTCTTAAATTAATTTCCTTCTGCGCTGCCAACAAAAGAGAAACCTAGCTGCTTGATCGAGTGTTGGCAGAGAACCGCTTTTTTGTATTATGTTCTTGGCAGATAAATAAATTCATTCATGAAAATTATTCATTATTATCAAATCATTTTATTTATTCATTCATTCATTATTTCATGCCCGAGTTATATATAGCATAGATTTCGAGATATATGCGAGAAACCAAAAAATGGTACCTCTGAACCACCCGAAACCCCTTATCACAGGGGTTAGGGGTGGGTCTTTTGATTTGTCTACCTTCTCACTACTTTAATCAGAACTGTGGGGGCAAAAAATGGCTTTCAATTTTTCCCTCTATAACCCTTCGTTGACTGGACTACAAGAACGACATAGAATACGCTCGGCTCTCAATGCATATGTTGGAGTTATCCCATTCACGACAGGGACGGACTAGAAGTGATGCAGGATAAAGCTGGATTCCCACACAGCAGTGAACAGTGGAAATATAATTCACATACGTTCTTATGGGATTATTCATACTCGGTCGGCCGTGCTGAATGGGGATAGTTACCTTACAACTCATGGGAATTATATTTTCACTTTTCACTGTCACTGATATGTGGGAACCAGCTTATTAGTCCAGCAGTTCGGTATCCCAAGAGTATGTCTACCAGTTGTAGTGCGAACATCTATTTTTCTATGTACGGTACATGAACAGATTCCAAACACAATATTTTAAATAGTTTTAGGATTTGCATATCTTTTCAGGCTTCATTATTCGGAAATGTCTGTGTTCGGGAGGCTATAGACTAGAATATCAATGTAACTAGTTGGATTGTGTAAAAAAGAGTAGGTGAGAAGGTATGCGTATCCCCAGCTAAAACACGGTTGGAGTAAGAAGCGACATGGGTTTGTATAAGTAGCAAGCCAAAATCTTTGGATGCGTGTCGCTTCTCACAGCAAATCAGCAACTGGAGTAAAGGAGTTTCAGTTTCAGTTCACCTGTCAGGGAATTGCATTCTGTGAGAGGACTGCCGACGACCCGGGCGTTCCATTAGTCAAGTCGATGTGTCTTGTCTGTCGAGTTGGCTCTGCTATCAGAGACATGATAAATTCCATCCAAATACTCTGTCCAAGCTGAAATCCTCGATGAAATATCAAAGTCCTCCCTCTCAATTGATTCAAGTCCAGCTGACACACATTCCAACCTTGAGTTGAAAATATATCACAATTAATGAATTAATATATTGTATACTTAAATGGGCAGCAGGAGACAAAACACACAGCTTGACAATTCTCAAGTTGGTGACAAATAATTTAACATTAATTCGCCTTTGGGATACAAATAATGGCTCCCATGGCTCCAACCTTGTAGATGTAGTAGAATCATTGTGTTTAAGCAGCTCAGCTTCCTCAGATTCCTTATCATCTACTTCAGCAGTGAGGAGCCATGTTGTTTTTATTTCTTCCAGTTTCGAATCAGTGACAAGATCATGATCAGCTACAGTGGGAATCAGTTTACTCTCTACAGTATCACTAAGGACGGAGTAGTTCTTTCCAGCATGTTCTGAAACGTGTAGCTCTATTTTCGCTTGAGTCACTACCACTGAGTCACTAAGTGCCACCTCATCATCGGTATGTTTCTCGATTTCTGCATTTTCCTCCATCACTACCTACTCTCGTGAATAATCACCTTGGTTTAAAATTTGTGATGAAAAGCTCTCCTGCATTCTATCCAATCTCAAACTCATGCTCAGGTGTGTTTCCTCTAATATTCCTATCAGGCTTTTTTCGAGATTCTTTTGATGCGCTCTCCTTTCCTCACGAAGTTGTTTGAGAAAATCCAGCATAGTATCTTCCATGACCGTTGAAGGTGGTGTTTGATTAAACTGTCGACCTCCTATATCAGCGACTTTGGTAAGAGAAGGCGGGTTTCCATCATCTCCACTGCTTGGCTGTGTTGAAATGGCTCCCCGTGTGATGTACCCGTGATGAGCAACGGATTTTGAAGTCTTCAGTCTGGCAGGCGACGATCCTCCATTAAGTCCTACTGCCGCATCAAGAGTTGTGGACAAACAGAAATTTTGAATATCTTGGGTAGACGTCAGACTGCTAGACAGTGGATAACCGCCGGGTGAGTCGTCCGCGGCTGTGCTGACGTCAGTGGTCAAGCCGTTCCTCATATTCAACGTCAATGAAGGTCGGAAAAAGTGTAGCTCAAATGAAGCATGATTGAGGAATACAACGACGAAATTTCCAAGTCTAAAGGAGTTTAATATATGACAACGAATAACCATAAAAACGAATAACGAATAGCCCGCATGAAATGCAAGTAATATTCCCTACTTATAAAAAAATTAAACATAAATATTCAAGAGAAAATTATCAATTATTCTGATAATGCCTGGTATTTCATCTCATGCCAATAATATTATCATTAAGGAACATGACACAATTATTCACAATCTTTGGCTACTCAAAGAATTTAAGCTTGGAGTATACTCTTCGAATAGCAGTGAGCAATAAAGCATTCAATGTATTATCATAAAGCCAATTATTAAGGCATTCAAAATATTATCATTAACCTTGATAATATACGGTATAATGATTTATAGTATGCTAATGGAATTGGCATTGATAAACATTACCTGAATTAAAATATTTATTTATTCAAATAAATAATTTTTGAATTGTTAAAGTGTGCATGACAAGTAATTTAATTGCAGGCTATTAAAATAAATAAAAAAAAAAATAATTTTTTCAATGATAGAAGTATGCACAATAATTCATGATTGTTCATTAATGGTCAATCAATTGATTATCAAGACAAGGTCTATAATATCATATTGCAATTAATGAAATATTAGCATTAATCTCGATAACAATATAGTTAATAATCTATTATATGTCAATAATACTAGCATCAATTGACAATAGAAATAATACCTCAATTTGTAATATTGTTTGTTCAAATAAATAATTTTATTTAATTGTTCGAGTATGCTAAAGTCATTATAGCAATTAGCTACCACGGCAATCAATATAATAATATATTGTATATAGATTCTATAATACCATGATAAAATTCATTACTAATAACGCAAGTAAAGCTGGCATACAAGTCTCTAATAGCTCTCTAATGAATTATTCGAATAAACTCTGCTTATAATTATTCTATTTGATATGCCTATCATGAATCCTTGTGATGACCTTTAACTATCATAATCATATTGCATGCCTTTGCATGTAAAGCCTGCTATGATCATTCATGTCTTTCCATAGAACTATAAAATTGATGAAAAATTTATAAAATCTCCCTTAAAATTTCAATCCTAATTCAATATGATTATTAAAATTTGGTACAACACTGTTGTAATTGGATTTTAAAAGGTATATAAGAGTTACCATCTTTGGTTATATAATTATGCAGTAATAGCGATGGAGGTGTCAGTAGTGAGCTATTGGGAGAAGCTTTCTGAGTATAACAATGGAGAGAATTTTACCAATTTGCAAAACTATCATATTCTGCACTTGTATTCCTACTAATTGGTCACTCACTCAAAATCCTCCATAATTGATTCAATTTCATTGTGAATTTCAAATCAATAATGGAAGATTATGAGTGAGTGGCCAATTAGTAGGAATGGGAGTGCAGAATAAGATATTTTAACAAATTGGTAAAATCTATCATGAGAGAAATATTGTTTGGCTCATTAAGTTGAGAAGGATAATCTGGCTTACGAAGCTCTCAATCATAATAGTCGAGAGTAGGGGCAAGAGATTGCTGTAAAAACACTGTAATGAGAATCAGATCAGAGCTAGCTATCTTTGGGATACTTTTTGTATTTAAGTAAAGTATTTTGATTCTAAAAAAATGAGCGATGAAAAGGAGATTATTGATCAATTGGCATTAGCTGAATAATTATCATGTTCTAGAATGGTAGCCTATAGTCATTCAATTCATCCAGCTCCCTCTTAAAGAAAATGGAGGGATAGTCAGAGAGAGAAGATTGCTATTCCAATTCGAATAAATAAAAAAATATGTTATTCTTCCACTTGAGTCTGAAATGTGCAAATCTCAATAAATACTTCATACTTTTTACAAGATTGAACCCGGAAATATCTATCCCATTTGAAAAATGTTGAAAAACTACCCAATTATTACAAAAGCTATGGAATGGAAATAATTTAAACGAAACAAGGAATAGAAAAAATGTTGTAGGAAACGACCAGAGCAGACATCATAATTATAGCCTACTGTGAAAATTAAAGTGAAGGTTTTAATACAGAAGAATTAATAAAACAAGAATATGATCTCTTATTGATCAATATAAAAATAATATTCAAACATACAAAAAGTTGCAGAAAGAATGTTATATCCATTGGCTCAACAGTCTAATTTGCGCTCCAGTATATTAATACTTAGTTGAGGAATATAGCCTATTTTGAAATAGTGCTTTTTTGCTAACCTGCTTCTCCCGTTGAGAAGGTGACCCCTTGAGCCCACTCACTATACCTCCGTAAACAAAGCCGTAGTGCAATCGTGTGACGTCAGCACAGGTAGGTAGTACGAATGTACTACGGCTTTGTTTACGGAGGTAGTGGCCCACTCCGCTAATTGAAATTGATGTGAAATTTGAAATTAACTTGCAAAAGAAAATAAACATGAATGAATAAAACATTAAAAGTATATAAAATATATCATACAAACTGTTCTTTAAATTAAATTTCCTTCTGCGCTGCCAACAAAAGAGAAACCTAGCTGCTTGATCGAGTGTTGGCAGAGAACCGCTTTTTTGTATTATGTTCTTGGCAGATAAATAAATTCATTCATGAAAATTATTCATTATTATCAAATCATTTTATTTATTCATTCATTCATTATTTCATGCCCGAGTTATATATAGCATAGATTTCGAGTTCGAGATATATGCGAGAAACCAAAAAATGGTACCTCTGAACCACCCGAAACCCCTTATCACAGGGGTTAGGGGTGGGTCTTTTGATTTGTCTACCTTCTCACTACTTTAATCAGAACTGTGGGGGCAAAAAATGGCTTTCAATTTTTCCCTCTATAACCCTTCGTTGACTGGACTACAAGAACGACATAGAATACGCTCGGCTCTCAATGCATATGTTGGAGTTATCCCATTCACGACAGGGACGGACTAGAAGTGATGCAGGATAAAGCTGGATTCCCACACAGCAGTGAACAGTGGAAATATAATTCACATACGTTCTTATGGGATTATTCATACTCGGTCGGCCGTGCTGAATGGGGATAGTTACCTTACAACTCATGGGAATTATATTTTCACTTTTCACTGTCACTGATATGTGGGAACCAGCTTATTAGTCCAGCAGTTCGGTATCCCAAGAGTATGTCTACCAGTTGTAGTGCGAACATCTATTTTTCTATGTACGGTACATGAACAGATTCCAAACACAATATTTTAAATAGTTTTAGGATTTGCATATCTTTTCAGGCTTCATTATTCGGAAATGTCTGTGTTCGGGAGGCTATAGACTAGAATATCAATGTAACTAGTTGGATTGTGTAAAAAAGAGTAGGTGAGAAGGTATGCGTATCCCCAGCTAAAACACGGTTGGAGTAAGAAGCGACATGGGTTTGTATAAGTAGCAAGCCAAAATCTTTGGATGCGTGTCGCTTCTCACAGCAAATCAGCAACTGGAGTAAAGGAGTTTCAGTTTCAGTTCACCTGTCAGGGAATTGCATTCTGTGAGAGGACTGCCGACGACCCGGGCGTTCCATTAGTCAAGTCGATGTGTCTTGTCTGTCGAGTTGGCTCTGCTATCAGAGACATCGTTTGTTATGTTTGTCTCGCCAAAACTACCCAACCACTTGAACATAACTCTCTCTCCAATCCCCCCTTTTCTCTCACCCCATGGGTGATTTCCCACCCATTACTTCCCATCCCATTTCAACTTTTCAGCATTTAATGGGAATATACAGTTTATCAGCTACTTCAAAAACATTTTTGGATGTTAATTTTGTCTTGTTTGATATTGTCTACAGGATTGATATAAGAGAACAATTGACTAAGGGGTGCTTTAGCATGTATCCTGCTCAGTCAAGAAGAGGAAAGGATACCATTTGCTCTTTTGGGAAACCCTTAATTACTCGTGATGAGTGTTTAAAACATTACAGTTTAGTAAATCTCGTCTTTTATGCGGTGGTCAAGCTAGCTGGTTCTTTGTCACAGCACCTCATACTAGATACTGAATAGTAGGACCAACCAGTTTTAGTGATTTTTAGATCATTTGTTGTATTATACAGCTATGTCAAATTTGTCAGGGGTGATCAGAATACCACATATGATTACTTAAGTATCTAAATATAGCGGCAATTTACACATAGAGGATGGACGATTATATTGATGAACTACATGATATGTAGTGAATTCTTCTTTTCATTTTTCTTATTCCATCTGTAGGAGTGACTTACTGATTCATTCCTATACTTCTCAAAATGACATTAGAATGTGTAAAATATGAATATCTCATTCATTTTGTGCAAGAATTGTTATCAGTAACACATAGAAGTATGGAATTCTTTATTTTTCCTGGTCAATTACTTGTGCCAGAATACTAATAGAACGAGCATAATGAGGTCTACGTTTTAACTTGACCGGACTTGCTGAATATTCACCGGAAACACGTGAATAGATTGTCATGAGATTTGGCAAGAATGTTCCTTTTTCAATTTGCTCGTCGACGTATGTGTGAGTTTCTATTGAAATTTTGTATTTCAAGGATAGTAAAAGAGAGAGGAATTTCTCATATACTGTAATATTACTATATATGCATAATGTACTTCTGAATATAGGAAAAACTGGACTATAGAATTGATGAAATTAATCAGTTTTCAAGTGTATTATTTGGTGAATACAATGATATAACTTGAACTATTCATCTTGACTTTTCACTGCTTTCAACTCGGGCTGTTCAAATGTCAAATTCCAGTTTGCATTCTTTAAGAGTTAGATCAAACGAGCTTGGAGCTAGATCACGAATTGTGGAGCTGAAACACATAGGAACAACTCCACATAATATGAGAAGCATGATTTATTTTGTTTCCAAAAGCGTATAAATATGTAATGTTATAGTCCAAACAATATTATAATAATTTATGGTGGAACAAAATTATAAGGACATAAGTCCATACAAACTTATAGTTCCGACTTGAATGAATATGCGGAGCAGAGAAATGGAGGGAGATCAGCCAATCACAGTGATCGTGATGAATAGAGTCATAGGAAGAAGCGTAGTTGCGTATGCATCCATTGGCTATGTCGAGAACGCCTCATGATTGGTTGGCTCTCAACTCATCAATAGTCCCACACAAATCGTGCTAAGCTTGCTAAGGTCATACCTGTGCATAGATGCATTCCACCGTCATTCATGGAAAAAAAGATTAGGTAAAATTTAATTACTAATTAATAAAAATCAACCCCAAGAAGAAACAAATTAAGGTTTGAAAAATCGCAATATTTATTCAAAATCATCTTTTTGAAATCAATCTTCATAAAAATCAATAATAAAATGAGCTATAATAATCTCAATTGAACTAAATCAACTGTTGCAAAAGAAAAAGGTTGTGGAGGTTATACAAAGATAGCTTCAATGATCTACATCCGAAATAGTGATTATTGAATAATTTATTCGACATACTTTATATGGACGACTTTGAAAAACGGAATAAATTTACATTCTCAATGAATATTAGATAATAGATGGGAATATTGGTGTCAAGATTCAGTCTTATAGAACGAGCTACAGTATCAGAGGTGACTGCAAGATGCAGGAGCTCTCGCTCAATTTTCCTTATTTATATGCATGTAAAATGTGCTTAGCGGTGTAGAATAACGAAAGAGGGAGGAGCACCGATATGAATTAGATGAAAATTAAGTTTCGCACTTAATTCGCGGAGGGATTCTGAAGCCAGCTATGGAAGCCTTTGGGGATGCTTAAAAGATGGTGAATGAGGAGGAGGAGTAGTGAGAGGGTGGAGAAGGTGGTAGAGGAGGAAGAGAAGAAGAACGAGGGAGAAGAGGCTAAATTAAAAACGGAAGCTCGATCTAAGTAAAGGTGGAACAGTCTTTCTTTATACAGTATTAGCAGGTTGGTGCCTACGCCTCCTCTTAAATTACGGCAAATTAAAACCATTACCACCTCATCTCCATTCCTGAACACCTTCGTCATTCTCATTTTCCAGCCTCCTTATTCTTTCTTCTTCTCCTATTTCCTTCTTTCACAACGAAACAAGGAGAGACGCTTTCGGAAATTTCTTTTAAACTAATTTCCATAGAGTATCAATCGTTAGGTACATCACATCAACTCGGCGATCAAGGAGAGAAAAAACTGCGATAAATGAACGATGTGAGAAGAAGAGGAGAAAAGGAAGAAAACTTGAATAACAGATATCATGACCTAGAACGTTTGCATGGATTGAGATCGATCAGTGAAAGAGTGGAGAGAAACCAAAGATGGGAAAAAAGAGAAGGATGAGGGAAATGAAAAGGTAATTCGATCGAAATAAAAAAATAATTACAGAGACGGAAGCCAGTCATTTTTGTGTAAATTGTAACTTAGGTTGTGCAATCAAGAAAAAAAGAGAGAGTCAGAAAGCGAGGAGAAATGGAATATGATGTAAGAGAAGTAATGAAGGAAAACTCGAACACAGCATTAGAAATGAATAACGGAGAGAAAAACGTGAAGGGTCTGTGTAAATTGAAAGCAAGCGTTTTTTTTTATTAGGCCTATCCCAGGCCAAAGGCTACCAAGCAACTAATTATTATCCAAGATTAAAAGGTGGGTTGAATTGCTTTCAAAAAACATTCCTTCTACAAATCAGGATCAGGATTTCGATGTCTTAGCAACGGTGTGATAATACCAAGTGTTGTTTGAATAGCAGGATTAGGAAAACTCAAAGATGGTTTCTCTAAGCAGGTTTATGTTTTTGATATCTGTGATGAATTTGAAATTGAATAATTCTCCTCTCATGTACACTTCAATATGTCCCATTGTACTGTCTCTTCAGAGAGAATAGAACAGATAATTTTGATAAAAATTTAGAATTTTAAAATTGACCAAAACATTTAGAAAATACCCAAGAAATACATTGATGCAGGTGAACAGTCTAGAGTCTCGTAAGGTACATTTAGTTTTTTGCCATGCCTGATTTAATGGGTGGGTTTTTTACCAATCCAATATTACAATTGCAATATTATTGCAATGAATAGAATCATAAACTAAATTAATAATAGTAATCTAGTTTCTTGACGATCTACATCTGGTTTTGAGGTGCTACCCATAATAATTATGAAGATAGCAATACACGTTCAAAAACCGAACTAAATCAGTCACAAAAATCAAAACCAGTCATCAAATTCAAGTTCAAAAGAAAAAAAAATCTGGTGTGGCGCACTCACACAACTTTCCTTGTCGTTATGAAAGTTGATCACCTGACGCTAGTGTTCCCGAGCATCTCAAGTAACTTATACTACTCAGTGATTTGAGCCAGCTGGTGACAGGGTAATAACGCTGGAGACACACATGAGGTCTGCTATCTCTTCATAGTGAATGATTTAATAGAATCAACAATAATTTGCAATTGAATAATCACATTTTCTCGAATTTCGAGCTTATTTTTAATTTTAGGTGAAAATGTTACTGAACATTAATTGTAAAGATTCTCATGCTCAATCTTTTTCACTTAAAATTTTTTGTTCAAATTGTATCTGAAGCCTGATAATTGAGAATCTAAAATCAAACTTTGCAAAGATGGGGCGGAGCTCCTGAAATTTTTACAGATATGGGACTTGTGGCAGTTGATACAGCTTATCGATGACTATTCTAGGTATAACTTTATTCAAAATCGTTGGAGCCGTTTTCGAGAAAATTGCAAAAAACCCTGTTTTTGATAACATTTTCGCCATTTCAGCCGCCATCTTGAATCGCATTTGATCGAAATTGTTCGTGTCGGATCCTTATAGCGTAAGGACCTCAAGTTCCAAATTTCAAGTCATTCCGTTAATTGGGAGTTGAGATATCGTTTACACAGACGCACATACAATCATTCACACTCACACACACACACACACACACACCACACACACACACAACCACACACACACACACACACACACACACACACACACACACACACACACACACAACACACACACCACACACACACACACACACACACACACACACACACACACACCACACACACACACACACACACACACACACACCACACACACACACACACACACACACACACACCACACACACACACACACACACACACACACACACACACACACACACACACACACACACACACACCACACACACACACACACACACAAATTTAGATTATAGATTGATTATTGGAATTAATTATTAATTATGATTAACATTAAATTGATCAATTATTATGATTATTAACATTAAATAGTACGGTAATAATAATAATGATAATTTATCAAATATTTACAAATGTAACATTGTGTCTAAACTACATCAAAAATAATGTATCCTCACCAAATCAAATGTAAGATTAATGTACTTATTGCCTTGAGAGCTTCTCTTGGAAACCGAATATGGATTACTATTTTATTATTGAGTAATTAGAATGGAATAGGCTTTTTTATTCAATCACTAGTTTGTTTATAAAATACAATATCTACACACTTCCAATAAAATAATAATATAAGAGAAAGTACATAGGTATCAAGAAAATAACTACATATTATAGCAATCTGATAGTACTATAATGAAAGTCGGCTTATTTTGTGATAAAATTCATATTATTAATAAATTTTTGATTTGTATCGTTAGGTCTTTTCCAATATGAAATGTATACTAAATATTGTACATATCGTTACCTACGTACGGTACCTGTACATCGTTTTGAGGATGAAATTTCAATTTATTAATTAATATTACTCTTTGTGATCTTTAGTTTTTTCTTCTTTCGCTCAAATACTCCACCATCGTTTTCACCCAAGTGCTCAAACGATTAGCTGGAGTTACCGTATTAATAAAATTATAAATTCATTTTATTAATTAGTAATTATAAATTGAGCTTAATGATCGAAGTAGTAAACTATTAACTGTGTCAAGGTCGTACCCAGAAAAACATTTCGGGGGGGGGGGTTGTGATACTAGGCGGGGTCCTAACATACATTGGGGTCCGGAGGGCCCAATAAAACCTTTAAAAATTGTCAAATAACCCTTTTTCAGACCATTATGTTTTTATTGACAAAACGAAGCTTTGATGGGCTTACCGCTTGGACCATTTCCATACAAAGCCGTTTGTTGTTCTCTCTGGCTGGCTCAAAAAGGTGCTCATGGCATTAAGGCTGTTTGGTACACTTTTTTTTTTCATTTAAATTGGATAATCTTTGTCAATATAATTGTTAAGATCATTAAAAGAGTGAGAAAAAGTGGTAACTGCAATTTTTAAGTGATCTAATAAGCGAGTTATGGGAGTTAGGGGTCGTTGAATTGCTAAATCCGTTTTCTTTCCAGATCATAAACGGTTTCGACTATATTAACAGAACTTCTCTTAAAAATTCAAAAAATGTATCTTTCCAAACTAAAAAATTTCATTCCCCATTTCGTTCATAAATGAAAAAATCTGGTGTGGCGCACTCACACAACTTTCCTTTCCGTTATGAAAATTGATCACCTGACGCTAGTGTTCCCGCGCATCTCAAGTCTACTATTCAGAGATTTGAGCCAGATGGTAACAGGGCAAAACCGCTGCAGACACACGAAGTCTGCTATCTCTTGATAGTGAATCATTTAATAGAATCAACAGTTGCCAACAGTTTGCAATTGGATAATCACATTTTCTCGAATTTCGAGCTTATTTTTAATTTTAGGTGAAAATGTTACTGAATATTAATTGTAGAGATTCTCATGCTTAATCTTTTCCACTTGAAATGTTTTGTTTGAATTGTATTTGAAGCCTGATAATTGATATTCTAAAATCAAACTTTGCATAGATGGGGCGGAGCTCCTAAAATTTTTACAGATATGCGACTTGTGGCAGTTGATAGAGCTTATCAATGACTATTGTAGGTATAACTTTAATCAAAATCGTTGGAGCCGTTTTCGAGAAAATCGCGAAAAACCCCGCTTTTGACAAAATTTTCTCCATTTTAGCCGCCATCTTGAATCGCATTTGATCGAAATTGTTCGTGTCGGATCCTTATATTGTGAGAACCATACGTTCCAAATTTCAAGTCATTCCGTTAATTGGGAGATGAGATATCATGTACAGAGACGCACATACACTCATACACACACACACACACACACACACACAACACACACACACACACACACACACACACACACACACACACACACACATACACACACACACACACACACACACACACATACAGACCAATACCCAAAAACCACTTTTTTGGACTCAGGGGACCTTGAAACGTATAGAAATTTAGAAATTGGGGTACCTTAATTTTTTTCGGAAAGCAATACTTCCCTTACCTATGGTAATAGGACAAGGAAAGTAAAAACACTCAAGTATTCGAGAACCCGGTGAACCCAATTTTCGTTGCTAACCCATCAACGAATTTTTGAAGCCTTTTCATTCAAATTTTGTTTAAACTTTGTTCAACTGCACTCTCGTTGATCATTTCGTCGTTTCATGTTGATTCTAGCTTATTTTTGCGGTGAACTCCTACCGATTGAATTTGCCTTGAGGGCGACGTCAGGACCTCGCTCTCTCGATTCGCCATCCAGTTGATCCGGTCGAATCTCATAATTTTGGATCACTCAAGGGTGATACAGTATATAAAGTGGTGATTCTTGAAGGGATGGCTCTTAAAGGGGTGGCTATTAAACCGCTGCACATAAAGGTATTGTCAGCATTGATTTCTCAATTGATATAAGCTTATATCGAAAGGAACCAAGATTACTATTGACACAGGATCGATCCCACCTAACCAAAGAAATCATGACAAACCAAGGTATAAGATTGCTGCAAGATTGCAGCTTATCACCATAATTATTCAATGATTCGTCAAGATGATTCGACATCTTGTTGACGTTATACCATGCTATATGAGTCAAGCCCCTCGTAGAATACATTTAGATCTGACAAGACATTTGAACATTCCGTTCTTTGCAGTTGACCTTGATATTCTTCAGAAAACTGAAGATAATTTGCAAAAGTCAATGTATAATCTTAATTTTTTTTCAAAAATGGCACTCTGCAGCAAATCACTTGTCAGAAATAAAAGTATATTGAATAACGCTATACTTGAACAAGTGTCTTACTTCAAATACTTGGGTATTGAGATCACATAATGCACTTGATAAAGAAGTAGGTCTGAAATTGAATAAATATATTCCTACACATATGTGGTACAATAAAACGCATATCGAAAAATAGGATAAGGAAAAATACACTACTGAAATTTGATAATCTGATGACGGTACCAACATTATTATAAGAAGCGGAAACTTGGATGACAAGAAGGAAACATTAAGAAGAGTTCAAGCAGCAGAGATGCGTTTTCTTTGACATGTTAAGGTTGCACAAAGTTGAACAGATTCCACAGTGATGATGTCAGAAATGAGTTGAGCATAATCATTATTGGCTGAACAGCTTGAAATAAAGAGATTAAAATCCAAGAATCATGTTGAACGGATGCCACATAATAGAATCCCGAAAGCTGTAAAAAAATATAGATGGTAGAAATATAGAATTATGGTAGAAGAGATTGGTAGACCTCTAAAAAGATGGTAAGTGTACAAGTTGATATAATTTGAAACAGGAACAGGTGTGTACGCCTAATCCTGGAAAGAAGAAGAGGAATTTCTTACACTACCTTTATGAATCATAATCTAAGACAATTAAATTCTTTACAAAAATTTGCATAATTTTAAGTACCTACTTTGAACTCGCATTATAATAGAGAGTTGGGGTAGCGTGTTTATTTGCCAAGTGCAGCCCTGATAATGTGTCTCTGGATCACTTCTATCTTTCTGAAATGGGTCTCCATACTCTTATCCCATATTGAAAGATGGTCCGAGCATAAGCAAAGTATTCCATTTTAATAATTTTAATTTCGTTTAACTTGTTCAATCTATTATAAAATATATGAATGATATATTCCATTTTGCTCAGGTGCTGTTAATGTGGATATTCCATTTTAAATATCCATCCAGATATACTCCTAAATACTTGAACTCATTTACTCTAGACAAAGCTAGGCAGCCACAGCTAAGGGGAACTACTGTTAACTGCATAATCATTATCAACAAATTCGGGAGAGTGGATATTTATTTTTTCACACAAATTACCTGCGGGCAATGATCTAGCCGATGGGGAGAAAACCATGAAAACACTTTTTATTGTTAAGAGTAAGGGTGTGCTGGTCAAACCATGATTTGACCACTGTGAGTCCAGACCTCACCTCGGGTCGACCCGTGCCTGTGAAAACCAAGGCAGTGTCATCTGCAAAAGCTATAGTTCTACACCCAGGTATGTCAAGTTTAAGCAATCCATTAATATAAATAGGGAATAATATAGACGAAAGGACAGTTCCCTGTGGAAACCGAAATTAGTTGAGAACTTTGTACTCGTTTTATCATTTAATGTCAGAACTTGTACTCTATTCCCTAAATAGCTTTTGAACAATTCTAAAACAATACCCCATAAACCTATATTTTTCCATTTTCTGTGCCATGCTGATAGCCAACATCCGGAACGGATAGGCACTTAGAGAAGAAGAAGAAGAAGAAGAAGAAGAAGAAGAAGTACTTGAGGGAATTTGATGGTCAATATAATAAAAAGTGAAAATTAGAATAATATTATATGTGAGAACATAACCTTTTTTTTGTAAACTTCTATAAATGAAAATTCGGGAGAGGTACAGTTTTGGTAAAGCCTGTTGTCTTCTCCCAATCATTAAAAATGATTTGTACTTGTAATAAAATGAATGTAATAAATTTCCCTATTGAAACTCTTTATTTTGTTAATATGACAGTTGATTAGATAGAACCTGCAAGGGTTCTCTATAACTAACATGTTGGAATAAAAAAAAACTTAATGAGCTGCTCATGAAAATTCATCAAGAAAATTAATCAATTCTTCATCGAAATTCACTCGACGAGTCTGCTACTCCTTTTCAGCAAGCATTTGGAGAGCAGCAAGGATATTCGCTCACCATTTCATGCGAATTCAACTAGGTTCAGTAGCTTCCACTTCACTTGAACTGAAAGTACTTCACCAACTTTCGAGTAATTTTTCAAGGTCTGTTTTGGTCACTTGCAGCTCACAGCACCGTTGCACTCACACACTCTCTTTCTCTCACTCCCTCTCTTTCTCTCTCTCTCTCTCTCTCTCTCTCTCTCTCTCTCTCTCTCTCTCTCTCTCTCTCTCTCTCTCTCTCTCTCTCTCTCTGTCTCTTTCTCATTCTTGAGAAGTTGCAATCAAAGGCAGGAGGGCTTGTAACCCGAACGAAAAGAGTTGTGAGTTTTGAGTCACGTAATAAGTTGCAACCAAGTTGATGCAGGTTCATTTCCCTCAAGGGAAAATAGAAGAAAAACAGAGAAGTACAAGCTATCTCGCAGTTTTGCTCAGAAACTTTAAATTATGACTCTTGATATTCCGTTATTGTCCAATTCAGTATTTGGCGGTGAGAGCTTACTTAGTTACACAGAGATGCCAGCATGTAAATGTAGAACTCTGTAACTTGTACGAGATAAGAGAATTTCTAATTTATAAAATGAATTTTAGAAGATGAAACAAATAATAGTAATATAATATCATCGATTGTATTGTAATGTTCAGGGTAATTGAGTTTTTATAGAATCATATAAATTAAAAACTATAGTCAACCAGCTATTTCAATCTTCCCCTTCCATCGGAATATTTTCGTGAGGTTGACCATAGTTATTTCTATTAAATCATTTGAGTTTAGTCTACTTATTGAATTGAAAATACTAGTGACCCCCTGGGTTGGAGAAATCGCTCGAAAACTGTTTTATTGTAATCTTGAAGCCAGCAACTTTTAGTTGACAGAGTTGGTGAAAATTATGGAAACATCTAAATATTATTATTATTATCATTATTTATTATACAAGAATAATATAGACAGTAGGTTTCATTGAGGTCCCTATTTGAAATGGAAAATCACTCTATCGCATCAACATCTTTATCCCTCATGAATCCAAATTCATGATAAATGATTTCGATACAGAGTTCCAAGAGAAAATGAATGGCGAAAACCGCACATTGATATCTCAACTCGTATCGGTTTGTTGATGTAAAGAATGTAAATTAAGTTGTATATTAACCAGCTAAAATCATGATTTTGTCAGTGCATGATGGCCTGTCTGTGTGATAGCTTCCAAATAGCCTCAGCTGATGTTATGAATGATTGAATGGGAAAACTTATGTAATAGCATGCAATGAATTCTTCAGCTGACTAAATGATAAATCACAAAATTTCTTTCTTATGCACTTCCAATGTTATTTGTTATTTCCTGTCACTTGACCTGTAAAAAGGTTCGAAGAACACTTGTTCAAAATTTGAAGCTGATTGATGAATATTCATTCTTAAGTTATTGTAAAACATGCAAACGGAGGGACAACAACTTCGGCCTTTAATAGGTCAAGAGTGAGAGCTCGCTAAAGCCTCGTTCTCACGACGCGTGATTTGCCAAGTCTCAGACGTCCTTGGATCTGCCACAGATCGACGAGAAGTCTCTGGAATTGCGAGCCAACAGTTCTCACGGCGCGGGGTGGCTCGGTGGGACTCGGGGCGGCACGTCGTACCTCAAGCCCGTTCGGACGTACGCGAGCACCGTGGTCTCTGGGTCGGTGTCTAGTTGTTGTTTAGAACTGTTGTGCAAAGAACTGTTGAAGAAAAGAATTGTTGAAGCAAAGAACTGTTGTGACTTCTTTTTTCTTTTTCAGTTCCTTTAATGAACATTCTATCGAGAAATTTGATTGAATCCGTTTCCAAGCATCATACACTTTGTTCCTATCTTTATGTTCTTCATTGATGGGATTCCATATGATCGGTTCCTGCTCGTATAAATTCAAAAACTCTATCACTATTTCATTAGTCCACTCCATTTTCAACTAGTTAAAAACCACCAACCGAACTCAACAACAAACACAGTACAAAAGGACATGCGTTCGACATGCGCTCGGCTCGGCGAATGGCAGGCCGTGAGAACGGGTACACAAGCCGATGCGAGGCTCGCGTCTGCTCGAGTTCGCGCCTTTGATGTTTCATGAGTTTACCGACAAAAGTCGGGAACGGCTCGTGGCGGCGCGTGGCTCGGTCGAGCCACCTCGAGCTAGGTCGAAAAGCAACTGATGCAGTGTTCTCACGACGCGTTACTCGACGAGCGGCAGATCAAGGCCGTCTGTGACTTGGCAAGTCACGGGTCGTGAGAACGGGGCTTCACTCTCGTTTAATTTTATGTTCTATATGCTACTGACATGATTGTAACTTACGAGTTAGTATGCACTATCTCACTATTTCTACTTTAATACCTCTTTGTGAGATCTCAACACCTTGATAATAAGTTCAAACAGCACTTATGAGTGCTTCAACAAAAACATGAGTTTTATTATAACAATATCGGGGCACCGAGCTTCGCTCCGGAGTACAAAAGCATAGAAGCATAGAAATATAGTTTATATGTATTTATTGATACACAGAACACAACTCTTTCAATTGATTGGGGAAGGACCAACAGGCACAGCCCAAAACTATTTCTTCCTCGAATTTTGATGTATCTCTATACTTATAAAAGGCTAAGCCCCTACAGACTGAAATCACACCACAGCCCAAACTACTGAGCCTAAAAACTTGAAATTTTGCACGATTGTTTATGGTAGCCTGAAAACATCCACTAAGAAAGGATTTTCAGAAATTTGCCCCCCTGAGGGAGCTGGGGCCCCCCCAAAATTTTGTACTTTTTAACCGCTCATTGCACATCAAAGTCATAAGGAACTTTTTTGTTCAGCTACGAAAAAAAAAATTAGATCTATGCAGAAAAATTTCGATCAGGAGCACAGGGGGGTCCAGGAGAGGGCATTTTTCGAAAATTTTGATGTAAAATCACACTACAGCTCAAACTAATTGTCCTACAGACTTGAAACTTTGCAAAAATATTCTTCAAACATGCTAGACGCGCACTAAGAACGGATTTCTAGATATTTTGCCTCTAAGGGTTTCAAAGGATGAAAAAGGATCCTATTAAGTAAGGTTATGAACATGGTAAGTGAGTGCCATATTATGGAAATGAGATAATATTTATTTATTGACATGTGATATTCTAACATATGTTGTAATCATTGGAAATAACAAAACAATATGATAGAGATTCAAAAAAGAACACCTGTTCTATAATTGCTTTCTACCTGATTCCACTCAACCTCAATAATATTGTTCTGATAATATTGATAAATATGTTCAATAATATTATTATTATTATTGATATAATAAAAGTATTGTTTTAATAATTAATTATTATCATTAATATAATAATAGTATTGTTTTGGTAATCAATAAAATATTTTTATTTTCACAAACTCTGTATAATTTATAATGGTGAATGTGAAACAGCTGCATCAAAGAAATTATCTCAAAACCATATGTTTAGGAAAACCATAGTTTTGAACTTCGTTTTCCTGATGGAATTTATAGCCAACACGTGGCATGTATTATTAATTTTTCAGCTAGAACAGTTTTTTGAGACTGCTGAATAAACGTCTACAGTTTTATCAATGCTGTATCGGCAATATGAAAACGCATGCACTCAATATGTCTTTAAATAAAGGTGTTGATATCTACATGATAATATTCTCTACCATTTTCATTTAATCAAAATTTCAAAACTATTCAAGCCTTGATAGAATGATTGACTCACTGTACAATCAGTCGAAAATTTTAATATTGAAATGAGGGGTATTTTGGCAAGCTGAA